>NW_023994788.1:0-122500 GCF_015586225.1 Lucilia sericata
GTTCAGTTCTAGTTCAGTTCTAGTTCAGTTCTAGTTTAGTTCTAGTTCAGTTCTAGTTCAGTTCTAGTTCAGTTCTAGTTCAGTTTAGTTCAGTTCAGTTCTAGTTCAGTTCTAGTTCAGTTCTAGTTCAGTTCTAGTTCAGTTCTAGTTCAGTTCTAGTTCAGTTCAGTTCAGTTCTAGTTCAGTTCTAGTTCAGTTCTAGTTCAGTTCTAGTTCAGTTCTAGTTCAGTTCTAGTTCAGTTCTAGTTCAGTTCTAGTTCAGTTCTAGTTCAGTTCTAGTTCAGTTCTAGTCAGTTCTAGTTCAGTTCTAGTTCAGTTCTAGTTCAGTTCTAGTTCAGTTCTAGTTCAGTTCAGTTCAGTTCTAGTTCAGTTCTAGTTCAGTTCTAGTTCAGTTCTAGTTCAGTTCTAGTTCAGTTCTATTCAGTTCTAGTTCAGTTCTAGTTCAGTTCTAGTTCAGTTCTAGTTCAGTTCTAGTTCAGTTCTAGTTCAGTTCTAGTTCAGTTCTAGTTCAGTTCTAGTTCAGTTCTAGTTCAGTTCTAGTTCAGTTCTAGTTCAGTTCTAGTTCAGTTCTAGTTCAGTTCTAGTTCAGTTCTAGTTCAGTTCTAGTTCAGTTCTAGTTCAGTTCTAGTTCAGTTCTAGTTCAGTTCTAGTTCAGTTCTAGTTCAGTTCTAGTTCAGTTCTAGTTCAGTTCTAGTTCAGTTCTAGTTCAGTTAGTTTAGTTCTAGTTCAGTTCTAGTTCAGTTCTAGTTCAGTTCTAGTTCAGTTCTAGTTCAGTTCTAGTTCAGTTCTAGTTCAGTTCTAGTTCAGTTCTAGTTCAGTTCTAGTTCAGTTCTGGTTCAGTTCTAGTTCAGTTCTAGTTCAGTTCTAGTTCAGTTCTAGTTCAGTTCTAGTTCAGTTCTAGTTCAGTTCTAGTTCAGTTCTAGTTCAGTTCTAGTTCAGTTCTAGTTCAGTTCTAGTTCAGTTCTAGTTCAGTTCTAGTTCAGTTCTAGTTCAGTTCTAGTTCAGTTCTAGTTCAGTTCTAGTTCAGTTCTAGTTCAGTTCTAGTTCAGTTCTAGTTCAGTTCTAGTTCAGTTCTAGTTCAGTTCTAGTTCAGTTCTAGTTCAGTTCTAGTTCAGTTCTAGTTCAGTTCTAGTTCAGTTCTAGTTCAGTTCTAGTTCAGTTCTAGTTCAGTTCTAGTTCAGTTCTAGTTCAGTTCTAGTTCAGTTCTAGTTCAGTTCTAGTTCAGTTCTAGTTCAGTTCTAGTTCAGTTCTAGTTCAGTTCTAGTTCAGTTCTAGTTCAGTTCTAGTTCAGTTCTAGTTTAGTTCTATTTCAGTTCTAGTTCAGTTCTAGTTCAGTTCTAGTTTAGTTCTATTTCAGTTCTAGTTCATTTTAAGTTCAATTCTAGTTCAGTTCTAGTTCAGTTTTAGTTCAGTTCTAGTTCTGTACTAGCTGTGTTTTAACGGATTTTAAATTGAAGAATTAGGATAAAATTCTTTTTGAATTTTTTAATTAACATTGTGAGAAATCGTTATATCTTATTTGCTTTAAGTACTTCACTTAAATAATTATGAAAGAATTGATTTTTTTTAGTTACAAAATGATTATAAATTATCGATCACAAATTCACCTCAAAACAGATTTCCAACCACTCAAATTACCAAAAAACCAAATGATTGAAGACCAAAAATTAACAAAAAAATACAACGAAAACCTCTTAACAAATTGCTCAATTAACACACTTTAAAATTTATTTGAAAAAAAAAAACAACATAAAAAAACATTAATTAAAAAAAGAGAATCCAAAAATTGAAATGTAATAAACAATGACCACAAATTAACAAAAACATTAAAGAAATATAAAAAAATACCATAAAGACAACTAATCCAAAAAAAAACACCAAAGTGCAAACAACAAGAAACCAACCGACCAGTCAGCCAGCCAGCAGCAGACCTTTAAAGACCACACCAAACCAGACTGACCACCACCAACCAAGAGGAGAACAGTCAGAAAAATAAGAAGAAAAAAGCAGTGGCAATTGAAAAAACTGATCACGCTTATGATGAAGATGACGATGACGATGACGATGATGGTGGTGTGAACTTACACACCAACATACTTAGAGTTTGGTCGGTCATACACATGATTGATTTACATGATGATTACAAAATCCAATAACCAATCAAGTGTTAGCTTACTTTGAATATTGACTGGAATGGATGGACGGACCAACACAACCCTTCTAACAAAACAACATTTTGTTTCTTCTTCAAGTGACTAAAGAGTTAAGTCTTTAGCATTAAAAGTAATTTGAGATTACAAAATTTATTTAAAAAAACAGAAAACAAAAATAATCATTAAATAAAGATGTACCATTTAAACCGCAATAAAAAAAGTCAATTTAATATAAAAAAGATAGAAAAATGCGATAAAACCCTGTTTTGAACATAAAAAAATTGTATTTAAATTTTGGCGGTTAGTTTTTTTCTGGTTGGTGATTTTTTGAAAACCAGAAGTCATTATTTTTTTGTTAAAGGTTAAAAACCATACAACTTTTATCGAAATAGAATTTTTATTTGGTTTTTATAGATGTTTTCTAAATAACACACCCTCATTTGCGGCAACTCATAAATTTTATTTTTTCAATATTGTTTGTTTTTTTCGATTTTAAAAATAAAAAATGTAATTGCAAAATTTGTTGGTTGTTATTTTGGTTTTATAAGTCATAAATCATTATTTGCAGATAAGAATAAATATTTAAAATTTAAGACAGCCTTCGCCTTAGCAAAATATTTTATATAAAAATTTTTATTATTTTTATTTTTTTATAAATTTTGGAATCTCTGAAGGTTTCACCTGTTATATAATTGAAAAACTTTTGAAATTGTAATTTAAAATAAAATGTTAATATAAAATTCCTTAAAAACTGAAGATGAAGCGAACTTGAAACTGAGCATTTAAGGAAGCTTTTTAAAACAAAAGCTTTTTCACAGTTTATTTGAGCAATTTAGCTAAAATCCTAGAACTGAACTAGAATTGAACTAGAACTGAACTAGAACTGAACTCAAACTGAACTAGAATTGAACTAGAACTGAACTAGAACTGAACTAGAACTGAACTAGAACTGAACTAGAACTGAACTAGAACTGAACTAGAACTGAACTAGAACTGAACTAGAACTGAACTAGAACTGAACTAGAACTGAACTAGAACTGAACTAGAACTGAACTAGAACTGAACTAGAACTGAACTAGAACTCAACTAGAACTGAACTAGAACTGAACTAGAACTGAACTAGAACTGAACTAGAACTGAACTAGAACTGAACTAGAACTGAACTAGAACTGAACTAGAACTGAACTAGAACTGAACTAGAACTGAACTAGAACTGAACTAGAACTGAACTAGAACTGAACTAGAACTGAACTAGACTGAACTAGAACTGAACTAGAACTGAACTAGAACTGAACTAGAACTGAACTAGAACTGAACTGAACTGAAGAACTGAACTAGAACTGAACTAGAACTGAACTAGTACTGAACTAGTACTGAACTAGAACTGAACTAGAACTGAACTAGAACTGAACTAGAACTGAACTAGAACTGAACTAGAACTGAACTAGAACTGAACTAGAACTGAACTAGAACTGAACTAGAACTGAACTAGAACTGAACTAGAACTGAACTAGAACTGAACTAGAACTAGAACTGAACTAGAACTGAACTAGAACTGAACTAGAACTGAACTAGAACTGAACTAGAACTGAACTAGAACTGAACTAGAACTGAACTAGAACTGAACTAGAACTGAACTAGAACTGAACTAGAACTGAACTAGAACTGAACTAGAACTGAACTAGAACTAAACTAGAACTGAACTAGAACTGAACTAGAACTGAACTAGAACTGAACTAGAACTGAACTAGAACTGAACTTGAACTGAACTAGAACTGAACTAGAACTGAACTAGAACTGAACTAGAACTGAACTAGAACTGAACTAGAACTGAACTAGAACTGAACTAGAACTGAACTAGAACTGAACTAGAACTGAACTAGAACTGAACTAGAACTGAACTAGAACTGAACTAGAACTGAACTAGAACTGAACTAGAACTGAACTAGAACTGAACTAGAACTGAACTAGAACTGAACTAGAACAGAACTAGAACTGAACTAGAACTGAACTAGAACTGAACTAGAGCTGAACTAGAACTGAACTAGAACTGAACTAGAACTGAACTAGAACTGAACTAGAACTGAACTAGAACTGAACTAGAACTGAACTAGAACTGAACTAGAACTGAACTAGAACTGAACTAGAACTGAACTAGAACTGAACTAGAACAGAACTAGAACTGAACTAGAACTGAACTAGAACTGAACTAGAACTGAACTAGAACTGAACTAGAACTGAACTAGAACTGAACTAGAACTGAACTAGAACTGAACTAGAACTGAACTAGAACTAAACTAGAACTGAACTAGAACTGAACTAGAACTGAACTAGAACTGAACTAGAACTGAACTAGAACTGAACTAGAACTGAACTAGAACTGAACTAGAACTGAACTTGAACTGAACTAGAACTGAACTAAGAACTAGAACTGAACTAGAACTGACTGAACTAGAACTACTGAACTAGTACTGAACTAGTACTGAACTAGAACTGAACTAGAACTGAAGAACTGACTAGAACTGAACTGAACTAGAACTGAACTAGAACTGAACTAGAACTGAACTAGAACTGAACTAGAACTGAACTAGAACAGAACTAGAACTGAACTAGAACTGAACTAGAACTGAACTAGAACTAATATAATAATTAACCATATTAACGCTCCTTTTTAAAGAGGGCGTATCATTTGCCTCAGTCATTATGAAGAAAAATGCTTTTTGTTTTTCAATTAAAACGTTTTGCTCCAATTACTGCATTTTTTTTATCATTTGCAATTGTTTTGTTGTCTATAAGTCTGGTATTGTGTTTATCTGAAAATGTCATTATTAATTAATGAACATTGTTGTCTTCTTCATAATTAGTATTTATAAAATTTTTCTAGAAATTTTATTTCGCAATATTAGCTAACAGCAAGAAATTGCGTCTTTTCCACAATTTCAACTAAAGATCTTCTCTAACTTCTCTTATAAGAGCCGATTGAAGAGGGTTTAAAACTTATAAACTTTGATACTATGTTTTGAAAAAATGTTGCAAATGTTAATTTGTTTGCATCATTGTAATTATTTAACTACTTTAGTTAAATTATTTATTATAATTATTTTATATTTCATTCACTTTGTTTGATTATTTCATTTCATTGTAATTGGTGTAGACAATAAATGTAAATTATTAAGAGTTACATTCATTCTCTTAATATTTAATTACATTTGAGGTAAAGTTGTTTTGTTTTTGTTTTCATATGAAATCATTTTAAATAATTTATCTCGTTTCATTCCTTTTAACACAGTGTTTACAAGTCTCATATCGGTAGATAAAATGACTGGTCAATAGCTTGTATACTGTTTTAAGAGTGACTTTAATATGATCGTGCAATCAAATATAATTTGTGTTTAATTGTAAAACTCAGCAAAAAAAAAAAAAAAAAAAAAATCCAATTGCATTTAACATATTTGCATACCCGCTATGATCAGAGAGGAGTTTTTATAGGGGGTTGTGGGGTTTAGATATTGAATTAAAATATTGAGACCTGTTCAGTTATAGTCAGTTCTATTTCAGTTCTAGTTCAGTTCTAGTCATTCTAGTTCAGTCTAGTTCAGTTCTAGTTCAGTTTCGTTCAGTTCTAGTCCGTTCTAGTTCAGTTCTAGTTCAGTTCTAGTTTCTAGTTCTAGTTCAGTTATTAGTTCTAGTTCTAGATTCAGTTCTAGTCAGTTCTAGTTCAGTTCTAGTTCAGTTCTAGTTCAGTTTAGTTCATTACTAGTTCAGTTCTAGTTCAGTTCTGTAGTTCTAGTTCTAGTTCAGTTCTAGTTCTAGTTCAGTTCTAGTTCAATTCTAGTTCAGTTCTAGTTCCGTTCTAGTTCCGTTCTAGTTCAGTTCTAGTTCAGTTCTAGTTCAGTCTAGTTCAGTTCTAGTTCAGTTCTAGTTCAGTTCTAGTTCAGTTCTAGTTCAGTTCTAGTTCAGTTCTAGTTCAGTTCTAGTTCAGTTCTAGTTCAGTTCTAGTTCAGTTCTAGTTCAGTTCTAGTTCAGTTCTAGTTCAGTTCTAGTTCAGTTCTAGTTCAGTTCTAGTTCAGTTCTAGTTCAGTTCTAGTTCAGTTCTAGTTCAGTTCTAGTTCAGTTCTAGTTCAGTTCTAGTTCAGTTCTAGTTCAGTTCTAGTTCAGTTCTAGTTCAGTTCTAGTTCAGTTCTAGTTCAGTTCTAGTTCAGTTCTAGTTCAGTTCTAGTTCAGTTCTAGTTCAGTTCTAGTTCAGTTCTAGTTCAGTTCTAGTTCAGTTCTAGTTCAGTTCTAGTTCAGTTCTAGTTCAGTTCTAGTTCAGTTCTAGTTCAGTTCTAGTTCAGTTCTAGTTCAGTTCTAGTTCAGTTCTAGTTCAGTTCTAGTTCAGTTCTAGTTCAGTTCTAGTTCAGTTCTAGTTCAGTTCTAGTTCAGTTCTAGTTCAGTTCTAGTTCAGTTCTAGTTCAGTTCTAGTTCAGTTTTAGTTCAGTTCTAGTTCAGTTCTAGTTCAGTTCTAGTTCAGTTCTAGTTCAGTTCTAGTTCAGTTCTAGTTCAGTTCTAGTTCAGTTCTAGTTCAGTTCTAGTTCAGTTCTAGTTCAGTTCTAGTTCAGTTCTAGTTCAGTTCTAGTTCAGTTCTAGTTCAGTTCTAGTTCAGTTCTAGTTCAGTTCTAGTTCAGTTCTAGTTCAGTTCTAGTTCAGTTCTAGTTCAGTTCTAGTTCAGTTCTAGTTCAGTTCTAGTTCAGTTCTAGTTCAGTTCTAGTTCAGTTCTAGTTCAGTTCTAGTTCAGTTCTAGTTCAGTTCTAGTTCAGTTCTAGTTCAGTTCTATTTCAGTTCTAGTTCAGTTCTAGTTCAGTTCTAGTTCAGTTCTAGTTCAGTTCTAGTTCAGTTCTAGTTTAGTTCTAGTTCAGTTCTAGTTCAGTTCTAGTTCAGTTCTAGTTCAGTTCTAGTTCAACTCTAGTTCAGTTCTAGTTCAGTTCTAGTTCAGTTCTAGTTCAGTTCTAGTTCAATTCTAGTTCAGTTCTCGTTCAGTTCTAGTTCCGTCTAGTTCAGTTCTAGTTCAGTTCTAGTTCAGTTCTAGTTCAGTTCTAGTTCAGTTCTAGTTCAGTTCTAGTTCAGTTCTAGTTCAGTTCTAGTTCAGTTCTAGTTCAGTTCTAGTTCAGTTCTAGTTCAGTTCTAGTTCAGTTCTAGTTCAGTTCTAGTTCAGTTCTAGTTCAGTTCTAGTTCAGTTCTAGTTCAGTTCTAGTTCAGTTCTAGTTCAGTTCTAGTTCAGTAGTTCAGTTCTAGTTCAGTTCTATTCAGTTCTAGTTCAGTTCTAGTTCAGTTCTAGTTCAGTTCTAGTTCATTCTAGTTCAGTTCTAGTTCAGTTCTAGTTCAGTTTCTAGTTCAGTTCTAGTTCAGTCTAGTTCAGTTCTAGTTCAAGTTCTAGTTCAGTTCTAGTTCCAGTTTCTAGTTCAGTTCTAGTTTCAGTTTCTAGTTCAGTTCTAGTTCAGTTCTAGTTCAGTTCTAGTTCAGTTCTAGTTCAGTTCTAGTTCAGTTCTAGTTCCAGTTCTAGTCAGTTCTAGTTCAGTTCTAGTTCAGTTTCTAGTTCAGTTCTAGTTCAGTTCTAGTTCAGTTCTAGTTCAGTTCTAGTTCAGTTCTAGTTCAGTTCTAGTTCAGTTCTAGTTCAGTTCTAGTTCAGTTCTAGTTCGTTCTAGTTCAGTTCTAGTTCAGTTCTAGTTCAGTTCTAGTTCAGTTCTAGTTCAGTTCTAGTTCAGGTTCTAGTTCAGTTCTAGTTCAGTTCTAGTAGTTCTAGTCTAGTTCTAGTTCAGTTCTAGTTTCAGTCTAGTTCAGTTCTAGTTCAGTTCTAGTTCAGTTCTAGTAGTCTAGTTCAGTTATAGTTCAGTTCTAGTTCAGTTCTAGTTCAGTTCTAGTTCAGTTCTAGTTCAGTTCTAGTTCAATTCTAGTTCAGTTCTAGTTCAGTTCTAGTTCAGTTCTAGTTCCGTTCTAGTTCAGTTCTAGTTCAGTTCTAGTTCAGTTCTAGTTCAGTTCTAGTTCAGTTCTAGTTCAGTTCTAGTTCAGTTCTAGTTCAGTTCTAGTTCAGTTCTAGTTCAGTTCTAGTTCAGTTCTAGTTCAGTTCTAGTTCAGTTCTAGTTCAGTTCTAGTTCAGTTCTAGTTCAGTTCTAGTTCAGTTCTAGTTCAGTTCTAGTTCAGTTCTAGTTCAGTTCTAGTTCAGTTCTAGTTCAGTTCTAGTTCAATTCTAGTTCAGTTCTAGTTCAGTTCTAGTTCAGTTCTAGTTCAGTTCTAGTTCAGTTCTAGTTCAGTTCTAGTTCAGTTCTAGTTCAGTTCTAGTTCAGTTCTGGTTCAGTTCTAGTTCAGTTCTAGTTCAGTTCTAGTTCGTTCTAGTTCAGTTTCTAGTTCCAAGTTCTAGTTTCAGTTCTAGTTCAGTTCTAGTTCAGTTCTAGTTCAGTTCTAGTTCAGTTCTACGTTCAGTTCTAGTTCTATTCTTTAGAAAAATATTCCTTTGTTTTTGAACCTCCTCCCCCATTAAACTATATCTTCCGCACCTGTTTTTATTATTATTACATAGTTGTCTTTACTTTTACCTTATTCATACCAAATGTATAATTATGTAGTTTTTTTTTGCATTGTCTCCATTATTACGTTATTTGATTTTAATTATTACAATGATTTAAAAATTTTTTTTCAGTTTTATGCAACAATTGTATTTGGCGTTTGTCTTAAGAGTTTCTATTGGTTAGTTGAAAAAAAATCAACAACATTGTTATTAATAATTTGCCAATAATAATAAACTATAATAAACATAAAAAAATGTAATTAAGTTTATTTTTTAATAAAGTATAAATTGAAAAAAAATTCAAGTTAAATTTAAAATTACTGTATGTAGAGCAACAATTTGTTTGCTAGAGTGTAACAAATGTTTAATTGTTTTAATGCTAAATTTTTCATTAAAATTATTAAATAAACATGTGTGTGGGCTAGAGTTTAAATTTAACTTGTTTCAAAAATAGTTAAATTTTGAAATGAATTTCTTTTGAAAATATCTATCTTGTTGTGAATTACTACTTATTAATGAAGTTTAATCAAAAAATATAGTAAATTAAGCTGCAAAAATATAATTTCAAATATTATTTAGGGATGTATGTATATCTTTTTACTTCAATACTAATTTGTTTGTGTTTTTTTGTCTACTTTCAGTTCCAACGAAATCGAATCAAAATTTGGCATAACTCGAACTACAACTTTGCAAAAATTCAAGACAAAAATTTTATTTTAAATTTGAAGTATGAAATTTGAAATTACCGAAGGACAAACAAACGGTTAAGGTAAGTTGATGGATATAATTTCAAGGAAAACTAATCAAAGCTAAAGTGTCTAAAATACTTAACGGGAAGTGAACTAGAATTAGAACTGAACTAGAATTGAGCCAGAACGCACAGTGGGGCAGAATGGAAATTTTTTGGAAATAAATCTGGCATTTCTAAACGGCTGATCCGATCGGGATAAAATTTGGCGTGAGCGTGAAGATGAACCCTGCAGATGCCCCAGGGACGGCGCTGTGGCGGCTCAAAGTAGGGTACCTACGACCTGTAAAATTTTTAAACTCGTGCCATTGTTTTGTTTTTCACCCAAATATTTTATATTTTGTGAAAGCGCTCGACGAGATCTTGAAAAAACATGCTTGGACATACTACTTATCTCTTATAATATCCGAGTTATAGGCATTTAAAAATTTAGTGATACAAAATTTACCATACCTTGGTCCGCCTTTTTTTGAATACCGGGCGTAATTTTGCACCAAATGGACTCAATTTTTTCTTGTTAGTTAGACAACAAAATTTCCAATAATATACAAAAAATTTCACATCAATATCGTTTACAGATCCAAAAATATACGTTTTTTAATTTAAAAATTCAAAAAATTTTAGATTTTCTTCTTTTATTAATAAAATAAAATTTTTATTAAGAACATATAACAATTTTATAGTTTTCTAAAAGGTATCTTTACGCAGAACGCTTTGGCGTAAAAAACTTGTCCTATTTTTTGAAAATGTTGCCACTGCGTCCTTCCGAATATGACCTATTTTTTATCAAAACTTCAACTTTGGGCGACATGTTCTAAAATCCCAAAGCTGGGATCAGAAAACTGAAAGCAGTTTACTCCAAAAGTATTTTCCCAGCCCTGAAAGAAATGTGGACCCTATGGGCAAAAAAGTATTCCTATTTTTGGGAATTGCGGGATGCCCTTTTACCTTTTAAATTTTTTTTTGCATATTCTTATTTGAAATGACAAATTTAACAAGCGTTGAAAATTTCATTGAGTTTTGTTCATAAATAAAGATTTTGTCATATATTACATATTTGTTTAATTTCTAAAACTATGATTTATATCAAAATTTTAATAGGATCGAAGATAGCTACAACAATTTAGTCCATATTTATCCCTTAATATCATTTTTTAGTTAGATATGGAAATTCTCGACCCTTTACAAAAAATTTCAAGCCAATCCTTATAATTGAAAGGTCCTATTATGCTTAAATTTTCAAAAATTTATAACTATTTTTTACCTAAATTTTTTCGACAGATCATTTCGTTCTGTTTCGTTTATGATCATGTAGGTAAAAATATACAGGTAATGATAATTTCGATTCATTCACTAATAAGAAATATCAATGACTGAATTACAGGTTATAGTAATATAGTCCTAAATGTTAATAGGTAGACAATTCGTAATTTTTTACTTTGGAATACCTGTATCGGAAATGACAAGAATTGGTATATAAGTAAACTTCTCAGATTTTAAGTACCATATTTAATAAATCTACAATGAAGATTACATTAAAGTACGAAGAGTTGTGTTCCGTTTTATGGAGTATATCTTCAAAAGGGCCAGAAAGAATTGAAGACATTTCAAATTATATAAAAACTACATATAGTAGAAAAGTAGACAAAACAGGCATATCAAAAATTGAAAACTTTTTAAAACTTTTTGATGTAAAAAGTAAGTCTGTGGATGGAAATCAAAAGAAATTTCGATTAAAATTTTGTAGTTGGATGGAAACTACTACGGAAATCTCAACTTACAACACATCAATAGGAGCGCCTTGCAAGTCATACGAAGACTTATGTTCAAGGTAAAAAAAAAGAGGGTCACACAAAAACTTTTTTCAATCTCAAATGAGGAAATTGCTGATACATTTAACGAAATGCTGAAAAAGGAAAACCAACATATGGATGTCGTACATATTGCAACTATTCTTCCTAATGCATCACCAAAACGACTTAAGCGAATTGTGGAAAGTATACCAACTCCAACATCATAATCAAATTTTACTGAAGAGGAAGCAATAGCGCTTATGTTGGAACTGGGTCTCAGTCGAAATAAGTACCAAATATTAAGGAAAGCTCTGCATGAAAAAGGACACAATATATTACCATCATACAAGGCGATCCAGGAAAAAAAAAACAAAATATCCTACTAAATCAACAAAAAATAATGAAGAATTGAAAGAACTGAGAGCTGCGGAAAAAAGCAGAATCCAAGAAGAATTTAAAGTTCAGATGGGATTAAACATCGACAAACCACTTTCAAGTTGCGGTAGTACAAATGACGGTAATACGTCGAGAAGGTTTTGAAAGGTTTTGAAATTACTTCAAAAATAACTGGAATCGACAAGGAGTTGCTTCGAAGAGTTAAAACTATTTTAATGGCACTGAATAGTAAACATAAAATTAATGAAAATCGATTTGGGGAATACACATCTGAAATTTCTAAATTACTTGTATCTCTGTATCCATGTAGGGAACTAACACCAACAGTACACAAAGTATTGTGTCATGGTCAAATAATAATTGAATCGAATATTCTTCCACTTGGAGAGTTAACAGAAGAAGCCCAGGAAGCGAGGAATCGAGATTTTAAGCATGTTCAACTATTCAGCTCAAGAAAATGCTCCAGGCAATCATAGAATGAAGATATTTTTAATAGTTTACTTCTATCTTCTGATCCTGTTCTTTCAACTATGCGAAAAAGATGGATTTGTTATGAAACTCTATCATCTCAAAACAAGGAAGATTTAAAGGACTTATATTACCTTCTGGATATGTATACCGATATGACAGATTATTTTATAGAAAATAAGTAGTGTTAGGAATTAACTATATAAGTAGGTTGTAAGAATTAATTGTATTATGTTTAAGATAAACATTTCAAATAAAAAAAGCTATTATACTAACTGATGATATTGTATTAAATTGTGTTTTATATTTCGGTGGGCGGGAAAGGTGGTTTGTGTGGGGTGATTTAGGTGTTGTTGTGCGTGGCTCATAATAAAATTATAATTTTTTTTATTTTATATACAATATTATAATAAAATAATTAACTAAATAATTTTTAAAAATTGTCCAAATATTTTATTCAACACCAAATGTATGTTCTGTCATACTTAATACTAAAATATGAAAAAGATGAAATTAAAGGACACAGGTTTAAATGAACATATTTTTGAATGTAATTGAGATATTGGCTTGAAATTTTTTGTAAAGGGTCGAGAATTTCCATATCTAACTAAAAAATGATATTAAGGGATAAATATGGACTAAATTGTTGTAGCTATCTGCGATCCTATTAAAATTTTGATATAAATCATAGTTTTAGAAATTAAACAAATATGTAATATATGACAAAATCTTTATTTATGAACAAAACTCAATGAAATTTTCAACGCTTGTTAAATTTGTCATTTCAAATAAGAATATGCAAAAAAAAATTTAAAAGGTCAAAGGGCATCCCGCAATTCCCAAAAATAGGAATGAAAATCCCAAAAATGGGATTTTTTACTTTTTTGCCCATAGGGTCCACATTTCTTTCAGGGCTGGGAAAATACTTTTGGAGTAAATAGAAAACATATTGAGGTTTCCAAAACTGCTTTCAGTTTTCTGATCCCAGCTTTGGGATTTTAGAACATGTCGCCCAAAGTTGAAGTTTTGATAAAAAATAGGTCATATTCGGAAGGACGCAGTGGCAACATTTTCAAAAAATAGGACAAGTTTTTTACGCCAAAGCGTTCTGCGTAAAGATACCTTTTAGAAAACTATAAAATTGTTATATGTTCTTAATAAAAATTTTATTTTATTAATAAAAGAGTTAAGACACATTTTTGGCAAAAAAACGCCAAAAAACTAAAATTTTTTGAATTTTTAAATTAAAAAACGTATATTTTTGGATCTGTAAACAATATTGGTCTGAAATTTTTTGTATATTATTGGATTTGATTGGATTGGAATTTTGTTGTCTAACTAACAAGAAAAAATTGAGTCCATTAGGTGCAAAATTACGCCCGGTATTCACAAAAAGGCGGACCAAGGTATGGTAAATTTTGTATCACTAAATTTTTAAATGCCTATAACTCGGATATTATAAGAGATAAGTAGTATGTCCAAGCATGTTTTTTCAAGATCTCGTCGAGCGCTTTCACAAAATATAAAAATCTTTGTATTTGGGTGAAAAACAAAAAAATGGCACGAGTTTAAAAATTTTACATGTCGTAGGTACCCTACTTTGAGCCGCCACAGCGCCGTCCCTGGAGCATCTGCAGGGTTCATCTTCAAAACTTAAACTCGAATACTCCTTGGCTACGCTCACGCCAAATTTTATCCCGATCGGATCAGCCGTTTAGAAATGCCAGATTTATTTCCAAAAAATTTCCATTCTGCCCCACTGTTGAACGGTAATAGAACTAAATTTTAACTAAATTAGAACTGAACTGGAACTGAACTAGAACTGAACTAAAACTGAACTAGAACTGAACTAGAACTGAACTAGAACTGAACTAGAACTGAACTAGAACTGAACTAGAACTGAACTAGAACTGAACTAGAACTGAACTAGAACTGAACTAGAACTGAACTAGAACTGAACTAGAACTGAACTAGAACTGAACTAGAACTGAACTAGAACTGAACTAGAACTGAACTAGAACTGAACTAGAACTGAACTAGAACTGAACTAGAACTGAACTAGAACTGAACTAGAACTGAACTAGAACTGAACTAGAACTGAACTAGAACTGAACTAGAACTGAACTAGAACTGAACTAGAACTGAACTAGAACTGAACTAGAACTGAACTAGATCTGAACTAGATCTGAACTAGAACTGAACTAGAACTGAACTAGAACTGAACTAGATCTGAACTAGAACTGAACTAGAACTGAACTGAACTGAACTAGAACTGAATTATAACTGAACTAGAACTAAACTAGAACTGATCTATATTTTCACTTAAAGAAGAGAGTAGAATCAAATCATTTTCATAATGTGCTTCAAAACTTATTATTTGTTTTAATTTATTTAAAATTATTTGATTGCAACGGCCTTAGGCAGTCAGTAGCCCGCCCTAACACACTAATGCCACCCAATTTCACAACTCTGCCGGTTGAAACAAACGATTTTCTTTGTGCCACCAAACAAACATTTAAATTTTTAACTCATTATTTTAATTTTTTTTCCCTAATTCTTTACAAAATATGTAATAAGTAATTTCTACCAGACAATTTATTCTCTCTATGTTTTTTCCAACTATTTTCTATAAAAGTTTTATCTGATCGTGAAAACAATTTGAAAACTTTGTTTTAAATTCACTTTGAAGTTTCTTTTATTTCTTTCTTAACATAATTAGTTAGATTTCTAGTTAAAATGTTTAAAATGTATTTAATGAAAGTCAGTCTGTTGTCCCTGTTGCGTATGCGTATAAACGAACTGTTTGTGTGGTTTAGGAATTGTTGTGACTGTGAGTTGGTCAGATCATTGGAACGATCATTAACATTATCATGATGTTTGTTTCATCTCTGGTTGATATGCCGCTGTTTGGTGTATTTTTTTTCTTTGCTGTTTCTATAAAGAACAATGGTCAGTTATTGTCTCTTAATGGTGCAGTTTTTCTGGCTTCTTGGGGAAAAGTGTTTTATAATGTGCTGTGATTATTTTAATGATCATAATGTTGTTTGTTTTTAATATAAAATATTATGGTTGATGGCATGGAAAATAAATTTTAATGAAATATTTTGAATTTTCAAAAAAAAGGAAACTTTAATAAATTTTGTAAAATTAAGAAAATTGTTTAAATTAAAAAATTATTTAGTGGCTGATTTTTGAAAGCTTTAAGAAAGTTTTGAAAATAGAAAATTATAAAATTATAAACTTAGATATTTGAATTTATAGAGTTATAAAGTTTTAAGTTTTAAGTTATAAAGTTATAAAGTTATAAAGTTATAAAGTTATAAAGTTATAAAGTTATAAAGTTATAAAGTTATAAAGTTATAAAGTTATAAAGTTATAAAGTTATAAAGTTATAAAGTTATAAAGTTATAAAGTTATATAGTTATAATGTTATAAAGTTATAAAGTTTTAAAGTTTAAAGTTATAAGTTTTAAAGTTTCAAGTTTTAAAGTTTTAAAGTTTAAAGTTTTAAAGTTTTAAAGTTTTAAAGTTTTAAAGTTTTAAAGTTTTAAAGTTTTAAAGTTTTAAAGTTTTAAGGTTTTAAAGTTCTAAAGTTCTAAAGTTCTAAAGTTTTAAGTTTTAAGTTTTAAAGTTTTAAAGTTTTAAATTTTTAATTAAAATTTAAATTTAAATTATAAAGTTATTAAATTTACAAGGAATTAAAAACTAAACTTTGCCAAATTAGATTTATGTTTAGACATAAAATTGTCTTGACATAAAAATGTTATGACATATTTATGTCTTGACATAATTTTTTAATATTTTCCAATACCTTGCCTGGAATAATATGAAAGAAAAATTTCATATAAAAATATCCTTCTAGCCTTAATTACAAAAGCTAAGGCTCCTAGTTTTAGACTTCTAACACAGGGTGTTGCCTCTTATTATTATTAAAAAAATCAATAAAAAGTCTATTATTTATAAAGAATTCATGTAGCACGTGTGTAAAAGGCACTCTATTGAGTGCACAAAAAAAGTCTTAATATAATTTTCATTCTTTTTTTTTTTTTTGTTTTTGGTAACAAATTGTTTGTGATTTTTTGTTTGTTGTTGTTAAGGTTTTAGTATATTTAACCTTTTTTTCTGGGATCACCAAAAAATAACAAAAACATTTACAAATATTTTTTGTGTTTTTTTTTCAACTTTAACTTTATTTTTAAATTTTTTAGTGACTTGAAATTCCATACAGTTTTATTTGGATTTTTTTATTATTATTGCTGTTGTTGATGGGAGTTTTACAAAACTTTAACTAACCATGGGCCGTAACGCCTCAACGATTAATTTGTTAAATGTTTTTAGTAGATTTTTGTGACTCGCACACGTACACACGTTCTTAAACTTCCAAAAAGAAAAGATATTAAAAAGAATGCAAACATTTTTTTAAACATTAATGTGTTAACAAACTTTGCTTAGAGAAAATTGTATATAAAGTTTTCATTCCTTTAAATAATTGCTGTATAATGTTCTTGCTTTTAGGCCTTTTTTGGGAGTTGTTATTTTTGTTTTTCTGTATTCCCTTTTTAAAGCAAAGGCAGCTGCTTGGATGTTCTTATTTATTCTGAACATAAGTTTGTGAACACAAAAAAAGACCAAAGTATTGATTCCTCATTTTTTATTTCATTTTAAATTTTAGCTTTCAGCATAAAGTTTTGAAAAATTTTCGTTTTTCCTTCCAAAATAAGAAGAAAAAATCAAAACAATTTAAACGTCGTATGTGTCAAAAAATTTCTTCAGTCTTGTCGTTCTTTTGGGGGGGTTTTCGAAATTCTTTCTTTGAAAAAAAAAAAAAAATGAAAAAAAAGTTTTAGCCAGTGGGTGTGTTATAAAATGTTACATGTTCTTTAAGTTTTTTTATTTTGGCATTTTGACTTCATCATGCTTTTTGCATAAAAAATTACCGCAATTTTTTGTCGGCTTTAGTTTTTTGACAACAAAAACAAAATTGGGTCGATATTATATGGGCTTTTTTTTGAAAAACATCAGAAATATCAATCAAAATGTTAATTAAAATATTTATCTTTTTATTTCTTTTGCTTTTTTGGTGGAAGAAGAAATTAATGTATCAATTTCCAACAATTATTAATAATTAAAATATTAAATAAAATACAACCCAGGTGGGGAAATGGATGGACAAATATGAAGACAAACATACAGTCAGTTACAATAATTATAGGGTAATCAAAGAAGTATTCAGTTATTTATAAATATACATTTTCAACATAAAGAATGTGAAAGTTAGGTTTACTCATTGAAAAAATTATGCCATGACATTTTTGTGTCTTGATACTTATATGTCTTGACATATTTATGTCTTAAAATGAATCTAATTTTGACATAGTTTGTTTTCAAATCCTTGTTTTCTGATATTTTGATTTAAAACTTTATAACTTTATAATTTTATAAATTTATAACTTTATAACTTTATAACTTTTATAACTTTTATAACTTTATAACTTTTTAACTTTATAACTTTATAACTTTATAACTTTATAACTTTATAACTTTATAACTTTATAACTTTATAACTTTATAACTTTATAACTTTTATAACTTTTATAACTTTTATAACTTTTATAACTTTTATAATTTTTATAACTTTTATAACTTTTATAATTTTTATAACTTTATAACTTTATAACTTTATAACTTTTATAACTTTTATAACCTTTATAACTTTTATAACTTTTATAACTTTTATAACTTTTATAATTTTTATAACTTTTATAACTTTTATAACTTTTATAACTTTATAACTTTATAACTTTTATAACTTTTATAACGTTTATAACTTTTATAACTTTTATAACTTTTATAACTTTTATAACTTTTATAACTTTTATAACTTTTATAACTTTATAACTTTATAACTTTATAACTTTAAAACTTTTAAAACTTTTATAACTTTTATAACTTTTATAACTTTTATAACTTTTATAACTTTTATAACTTTTATAACTTTTATAACTTTTATAACTTTTATAACTTTATAACTTTTATAACTTTATAACTTTTATAACTTCTATAACTTGAAAATTTCAGAGTATTTTATTAAATAAATCAGTAAGTTATCCAACTTTGCCAATAAATTGTTAGTCGGTATTTGGCAAAAGATAATTTGTTTTAAAAATTATTAAAAAATAATTATCTTTTCTTCAATTTAATAATTAATAAACATCAAACACTTTTATTGCTATAAAAAAACTATTATTCAAATATTAAAATTTTCCAAAATCCTAACATCGTGTTTGGAATATTTAATTTCAAAATTAAGCAAAAACGCTCAGAAATTGAAGACAGCTGAAATATTTATATTACTCAAATCAAAGGTTTAACTTCAAAATTGTTAAGTATTTCTTTTTTTTTTCGAGTTCAGTCACCACTTTCCGTATTAAGGCTAAATTCAATAATTATTTTTTATTTATGATAAGTTTGAGTGTTGTGCGTATGTTATTGTTGTTGAGGTTGTCATAGTTTTATTAGCAATTAACTCATAATCCCTTAAAAAAAAAACAAAACATAAACCATATGCAACAACTACAACAACAACGTTTTTTTCATAAAAATTTGAAATAATGTATAATTTTTTTCTTGTTTAATGTTTTGTTATGGCTTTTAACTATTTGAGTTTTTAAATCATATTTTAGTTTTTATCCAGACTTTGTTGTCACAACAGGTGAATTTCTACAGACAATTTGAATTCGGTGTTTTTTTTTTTAATTTTTTATTAATTTTTTGTTGTTTTTTGTTTTGTTAATGATAATCTATGTTGACCGGAAACTCAATGTTGTAGTTGTTGTTTTGTGGTGTGTATTTTTATGTTTTTTTTTTAAATGTTTAGAATCACCGGAGTTTAAATTACTTAATACTTGTATATTGTTTGAAAAAAATAATCGGGGAAAAAACATAAAAAACTCAGTTTTGAAACGGAAGTGAATTTAATGGTTGGTTGTGTCAATAAATTTGAAAAAAGGCAAGAGTTTTTTTGAAAAAAAAAAATAAAAATTCAAGTGTTTATTGAATTTAAATAAAAAATTTTATGAAAAAATTATTCTATTTAAATTAAAAAAATTTTAAATTTAAAAAAATAAATCTAAAAATTAAAAAATTTTAATAAATTCAAATATTAAAACAAAATATAAAATTTTTTCTAAAAAGTGCTTTAAAATTTTATTAAAAAAAGGTATAAATATTTAATTATTTAAAATTTACACAGAATTTTAACAAAAAACTATTTCAAATAAAACTTTTAAACAGAAAAGTTGTAGTCGGTTTTATGTTATGACATAATTTTAACATAAATGTGAGCATTAACTAGGTTAAATTCTTAATAATAATTTGGTTATGAACTTTTGTATACAAATATAAATATGTCTTCATAAATTTCTGAACTAATATAAAAATGTCCTGATTTAATTTTTATTTTTTTTAAAGAAAATTTCGTATTTTGTAAAATTTATGGCTTAACATAAAAATGTCTTGACATAAATATGTCATATTATATTTTAAAAACTTTTTATGGTGATTAGGTTTTATGTTAAAAAAAGTTGCTGTTAGTATGTTTAGACTAAATTATGTTCTGACATATTTTTGATAAATTTAAGGCTTAACATAATTATGTCTTAACATTAAAATGTCTTGACACTAATATGTCATATCATATTTTTAAACATTTATATGTTAGTTGAGTTTTATATTAAAAATAGTTTGGCATAAATATGTTTGGACTAAATTATGTTTTGACAAAAATATGTCTTGACAAAATTTTTTCTTAACATAAATAAAATTTAAACGAAATCTTTAAAATTCTAATTGAAAATTTTTTTAAGAGAAGTTTTGATAAAAAATCAAATCTATTTAGTTTTTATAGAAAAATTATTTAACACTAATATGTATGTCTTGACATAATTTTGTTTTAACAAAATCATATTGTTTTTTAATTTTTAAATTAAAATGACGTATTTTAAATAAGATAATCAGAAAAATGTCTTAACATATTTTCTTATATTTTTTAGATAAAAATTTGATTGGAAATATGTTAATAAGGAAATGTCATAACATACTTATATCTTAACATTAATTTATGCATCTTGACATAAATATGTCATGTCATAAATATTATTATTTTTATAATTTTTCATGTTGCCGTAGTTTTTAGGAATACGGCTTTTTAATTATGGCTTAACATAAATTTATATTGACATAATTTTGTTTTGACATAAATATGTCTTGACATAATGTCTTATTTCAGATTTCGAAATTATTTAAACTTTTTAATAAAATTAATTATTTAAAAAAAATTCATAACATAATTATGTCTTGACATTAAAATGTCTTGATATAAATATGTTTGGACAAACATTTTAATTTTTTTGGTTTTTCTTGAGTATTTTTTCTTTAAACTTTTTAATAAAATTAATTATAAAAAAAATTCATAACATAATTATGTCTTGACATTAAAATGTCTTGATATAAATATGCTTGAATAAGAATTTTCACATTTTGTGTTTTTCTTGAGTATTTTTTTTATTAAACTTTTTAATAAAATTAATTATTTAAAAAAAAATCCGTAACATAATTATGTCTTAACAATAAAACGTCTTGATATAAATATGTTTGAACAATATTTTTTAAATTTATTTATTTTTCTTGTGTCTTGTGTTTTTACAATAAAAAAGATGATGATTTAAAATAAATTTGTCTGAATAATATATTCTTTTTGTCATAAAAATGTCTTGACATTATTTACAGGAACAAAAATTTCAATTATTTAATTATAATTTTTATTTTTGAAAAAAATAATATATTGACATTTATATATGTTTCATAACATAAAATTTCACATTATTTAGTTTGAAATGTGATTTGCATTTTTATATAATAAAAACATTTATGTCTTGACATAAAATTTTCTTAAAAATGTTTTAATAATTATGAATTTTTAATATCTTTACTATGGCTAAACATTAACATGTCTTGAAATAAATATATCATCAAGGACTTCTTTTGTTTTTTAGATTTAATAGTTAACTTATTTAATTTATGCTTAACATAAATATGTCTTGACATAATCTTTTTATTTCATATGTCATAATATAAATATTTTTTTGCTTAAAATGTATGTTTTAATTACATTTTATTAAATAAATTTTTAAAAAATATGTTTGTGTTGACATAATTATGTCTTGACATATTTATGTCATAACAAAATTTTTTAAATTGTCTTAAAATTACCTAAGTTTTTAACAAAATATCTTACAAAATTCTTCTTCAAAATCTTGATACAATTTCACCATTTCTATTTGTTTTACGCTTAATTTTGAAATTCCGAACAGAATTTTTTTTTTTCAAACCAAAACTTTTTCAACTCCACTTTAAGGCAATCTTAGTTCATGACTTTTCAATACATCCATCATAAATCTTTTGAAATGACATGTCAGTTTACCAATCGAAAAAAAAAACAAAAGCAAAACTTAAATTCCAATTAGTCAACGGAAATTAAGTAATTTTTCAGCTAGATGCTAGAAAAAAACAACAATACAAAAATAACGAAATAACTGAAACTTGTACTCTAATTTAAACATTGCAAGTGATCTATCAAATGAGCTGAAAAAAAAAACAATTTTTTTTTTTCTTTCTGTTAGCGTTTTAAATTTAAAATGAAGCCATAAAGTTTTTAGAAGCAAAATAAAACTTGATTTTATTTCCATTTGATTTTATTTAATGCTGCAGCACATGTGACGTTTCAAACTCTATGATTTTCAGAGCAATTTATTTTTTGTCGTGTAGCTGCTGTTGTAGGTTTCTAATGTGTTTCGGTTTTTTGTTTTTTTTTTGTTCGTCTAAAGTGTTGCGTGTTTTTTATTTTGTTGATATTAAAAAACCAAAAAAAAGTTGTTGCAGATTGATCTGTTTTTAATTTATTTTAAAGAAATAATATATTGTTTAAAAATTGTGGTTTTAAGAATGAAATGCATCTATGATATTGCAGGGCTGGGTAGTGGTAGTGTAAGGCACCTGGTGTAAATGTTGATTTAGCAATAAAATAGCAGTTAATGTGGTTTAACTAATTAAATTAGGTTGAAAATTTATGCAATAGTTAAAAGCTATTTGATCATATTTGTCATTATCATTAGCAAAATTATCATTAACGTTCACATAATTATGTCTTCTGATGTTTTTTTAATTTATGTTAAAATAATTGATATTCTCATACGTTTTTTAATTAAAAAATATGTCTTAACATTTTTATGTCTTGACATATTTATCTCATAACATGAATTTTTAATTTTATTGTATAAACATTTCCTGTACACAATAAAACATTTAGCTGAAATTTTTTTAAATTTTCTTTTATGTCTTGACATTTTATGTCAGAAAGTTAATATTTTCTTATAACATTATTTTAAAAATTAATTTTCAAACTTTAAACTATTTATTTAAACATAAAATTTTTAAATAATTTTATTTTATGTCTTGACATGTAAATTCTATTTTTAAAATGTTTGTTTTGACATAAAAATATCTAGACATAATTTTATGACAATTAATTTGAACGTTCTCTATTACTATTATTTATTTAATTTTTTCCAAAATTTCAAATTTTCCTTTATGTCTTGATATATCAATGTCTTAATATAAGTTATGTCTTGACATAATTATGTTTTGCTGTTAAATTTTTTTCAACTATTTTTGAAATTTTAACTAGTTTCGAGGGTTTTTTAAGTAGCTTATGCCTTGACATAAATATATCTTAATATAATTTTGTCTTGACATAAATATGTTTAATTCAAAATCTTGCTATTTTTTCTATTTACCTAAATTTATACATAAAGTTAAAATTTTAATATATGTCTTGATATGTTATGTCAGCTTTTCTGAATTATATCTTGACATAAAAATTACTTGATATAATTTTATATATATTTAATATAAACCCTTGATATTATACTTAAATTTACAATAAAATATTGTAATAACAATTTATGGTTTGACATATTTATGTCATAACATAAATCATGCCTTGACATTATTACGTCTTGAAAATTAGTTTGCAATTTTAAAATTGTTTAACTTCTTATGAAGTTTGAAGTAATTTCGAGTGTTTTTTCAACTTCCTCATGTGTTGACATAAATATGTCTTAACAAATTTCTATTTGCAAAATCGAAGGTTTTAAAATTATAATTATAAAATACTTTTATATCATGACATATTTATATATGTCCTTACAAGTGTTATCTTAATTATTTCTCATCATTTTTATGTCATAACAAAAATTATGTCTTGATATAATTTTTATTTTTTTTAATTTTTGACGTTTCTGAACATTTTATGAAATTTTTGTACATTTTAATTTGTTCATGTCTTAACATAAATATATTTTAAAATAATTTTGTCTTGACATAAATATGTCTTAGGCAAATTTTTGACGTTTCTCACTTTTATGAATTTTTTCTTGACATAAATATGTCTTGGCAAATTTTTGACGTTTCTCACTTTTATGAAGTTTTTAGTAATTTTTAATTTTTTCATGTTTTGATATAAATATATGTTAACATATTTTTGTCTTGCCATAAATATGTCATAGGCGAATTTTTGAAAAATTTAACTTTTTAAATTTTAAATTTATAACTTATCTATGTTATAGCATATGTTATGTCATAACATACATACATCATTGTATTAATGTCATAAAATTTTTATGTCAAAACAAAAATTATGTCTTGATATAATCGTAAATTTTTACATTTGTGACATATCTTAACTTTTTATGAAATTTTTAGTACATTTTAATTTTCTCATGTCTTAACATAATTTTGTCTTGACATAAATATGTCTTATGCGAATTTTTGACAAATTTAACTTTTTTACATAGAAATTTTATTTTTTTTTATTTATATCATGAAATATGTTATGTCTTGACATAATCTTGTTAATTTTTTAAGATTTTAAATGTTTCTTAACTTTTTATCAAGTTCTTTTTGTATTATTTACTTTGTCTTGACATAATTAACATAATTCTTAATACGTTCATACAATAAGTTACATTTTTGCCTTTAAGTTTTCTCTCCTCTGTTTCGTTTCTTAACCATTTATTAGTGTTAATTTCTGCTTAATATTTATATAAAAACGTTTTTTTAATCAAAATGACTTTACATGTTAAAGCTTTTTGTTAAAATGTCTACGAATTGTTGTGATCTTTATTTCTGTGAGATCTTTTGATTGTACGTACAGTCGCATACAAAATGTCAGATGGTTTGATGATTTTCATTTACATTCTGTTGATTATACATGTTTATTGTAAATATTTATAATAATGTTGCACATTTCGTTTTGTTGTTCTTGTAAACATTTGTGTATTCCTCTTTGTCTTGGTGATCAAAACATATTTGTTGTAATAATTTTTTTCCGGTCGTTTAGTTGATAATTTTGTGGTTTTTCTTTTGACTTTGAATTTTACTTCATGGTGATGATGATGAAAAAAAAGATCCTTTCATACGTAGAGGAAGAGTAATATGAACAAATGAAAAATAAATAACAACCACAAAATTTAATTAAAAATTATATTTGGAAAATATTAACAAAATATGTTTAAGAAAAACAGGAAGTTCTTATACAAAAAAAGCCTGGGAAAATGTGGTAAATCTTAAAAAAGACTTTTCATGTTATAACATAAAGCCTAAAAAGAATATCTTTACAAAATTTTGTCATAACATTATACATATTCTAAATTTATTGAAAATGTTCTTTTCAATTCTTGTTTAGTTTTAAACAGTTTAGTCATAATTTAATATTTTTACATAAAATTTTTAAACCTTTGTAACTTTTATCAAGTTATAAAAACTTTTTTATTATCACAATTAATAACATTGAAATTATGCTAAAATTTTTATTATGCCATTTTTTATAATACTGTTAAAATCAAACCACTTTAAAAAGCTTGTTGATTGCAACACGGATCTGGCCACAAAATATTTGTAAAGTTGAAAGCAGGAATTAAATTAAATAAATGTGAATTTTTTTTAGCCTCAACCTAAATATGTCATTAATAGCAACACCTACGCACAGGAATAATGTAAAAAGATTTAAATACAAATGAATTAATGAAAAGCATAATAAGAAGCAAATAAAACGTTTTCATTTGAAGGCGGAGATATACAGTAAAAGATGAAAAATGAGGGACACTTTTGAAGTTCAAATACTATTTTCTGAAGTCTGGGCAAATTAGTGTCATGACAGAATTATTTATGTCTTGACATAGTTATATTTTATTTTTGAATTTTTTTAATATTTGGAAATTTTTTTATGTCATGACATATTTAATATCTTAACATAACAATTTATGTTTTGACACAAATGTATAAAGCAAAATAAATAATTTAGTTTTTCGTAACGTTATTTGTGTTCTTTATGTGTTGAAATTTTAATGTCTTAACATTGAAATTTTTTATGTTTTAACATAAATTTTGTCTTGACACATATTTAACTGATAAACATATATTAGTCTTTATTCCAATATACTTTTAAGTAATAAAAAATAAAATTTTTTATGTCTTGACATATTAATGTCTTAACATTATAGTTTATGCCTTGAAATTGTTTCTGTCTTAACATAAATTTTGTCTTGACACATATTTAACTGATATAATATATATGTTTATTCCAATAAAAGTTTAAGTAATAAAAAATAAAATTTTTGATGTCTTGACATAAAAGTTTATGTCTTGCCATAAATTTGAACTATATATTTTTATTGCAATTAAAAAAATATGTTGATTTTATTTTTGCAATAACTATTTAGAAATTTTTATGTCTTGACATTTATTAGTGACTTAACATAAAAATTTATGTCTTGACATAAACTTAACATAATATACTTTATATATATATTTTACATTAAAATTATGATATTGTAGTTATTTATAATAGATTTTCTATGTCTTGACATATTTAATATTTTAACATACTATATAATTTCTTGACATGTTCATATTTTGTCTTTTTTTCTTTTTCATACTCTATCTTGACATTTTAAACGCCTTAACATAATAATTTGTAACTTGACATATTTTAATTTTATCATAAATAAATTTATTGTTAGAAAATCTTACAGATTTTTTTTAAATTTTTGAAATTTTTTAAAATATTTCTTGACATAATTTTATCTTGACATATTTTTGTCCTAACATAGTATAAATTGTACATCTATAATTTAGCTATTTTTATAAATTTTTATACATTTTTTAAAATTTATGTCTTGATATAATTTTATTTTGGAATATTTTTTTTGACATATTTATGGTATAACATATTTTCTATTGCTGTAATAATGTCTGGTGAAAATTTTTAGAAATTTCTACCAAAATTAAATATGTTTATAATTTGTGGGCGATTATCACAATTTTATAACTTGACATAAATATGTATATCTAGACATAATTTTATCTTTATATTATTTTTATTTTGAATAAGAACAGGTTATTTTTACTACAAATTGCTAAAAAGGTAAAAAATTTATTGTATGTCTTAACATATTTATGTCAAGACATTCATTTTGTCTTGACATAATTATGTCTGGTAAAATGTTTGCCAATTTCTTCGAAATTTCTAGATAACTATTATTTTAATTGATTTTGTAATGTTTTTCAAAATTTATGTCTTGACATAAATATGTATATCTTGACATAATTTTGTTTTAACTTTATTTTTACAAAATACCAAAAAGTGATGTTTTCTAAAATATTTTTAAAATTTTTGTGTTATGGCTTGACATAAATTTTGTCTTGACATAATTATGTTTGGCAAAAATTTTTAGCAATTTGTGGAAAATTTTTAGAAATTAAATATTATAACTATGTTTAGAAAGTTTTAAAAATTTATGTCTTGACATAAATATATACATATGTATATCATGACATAATTATTTACATATGTATATCATAACATAATTTTATCCTAATTCCATTTTTATAAATATAAACTCGCGATTTTTACTAAAAATTAAAAATTTTTTTTTAAATGTCATGATATATTTTTATACTTATGTCTTGACATAATTATATCTAGTTTAACAATTGTAGCCAATTAAAATTAGTCGAAAATTAATATTTTAACTGTTTTTAGAATAATTTAGAAAATTTATATCTTGACATAAATATGTCATAACAAAATGAAATTAGTCTTGATTAATTTTTATTGCAACTAATGGTACATATTTTCCTCTCAACTGTTTTAAACTCATAATATTAAAATCTTTTTTGTTAAGACACAGCTAAACGTGTCATTTACATAAATATAAAACTTTTTGATCTAAATATGTCAGTTTAAGAGTTTCCACCAACTAAATGACTAACGAATTTTTTTATTTTACAATGTTAAATGACAATTAAATTCTCCTGTGTAAAAATTAAAAGACTTTCATTGATTTTTATCTCATGATTTATTTTTTGAATGAAAAATCATAAATTTAAAAAAAAATCAATTTCATGTAAAAAAAAGTGAAAGAATTACTTTATTTTGTTATTTAGTGGTTTAATTTGATGGTTGGCTGAGTTTCTTCTCAAAATGTGACGCTTGTGGTTTAGAGTGTCAGTAAACCAAATGTGAAAAAAAAATCCCAAAATGAAGGTGTCATGCTGTTAATGACATTTAAATTGTCAAAAATGTTAAGAAAATGAAAATAAATAGAGAAAACAAAATCATGACATGACATAACGAAAACATAATTCAAAAAACATAGTGAATTTAGAAATTGGTTTAGGTTTTGAGCAAAAAGGAAAAAAAGAGTCAAATGTAAATGAGATTTTATGTAAATTACTATTTCTTGTAAATAGTAAATTGTGTTACATTTTATTGTAATTCGTTGCTGTTTTTTGTTTTGTAATTATGTTTGACAAGTGTACATGAAGTAAATGACTTAATAGGGACTAATATCACGTTTTGTATTCAATTATGTTGTATTTTATTCCTCAAAAACAGGGAATTAATGTCTGAAATGGGTGAAAGTAAAATCAGAGTAGAGGGATTAATTTGAAAATTGAAATCATTTGTAAAAAGAGACTTTTTTCTAAATTAAAATTGTGTTGAATCAACAATTTTCATAAAATTAAGTGAAATAAGTAGTTTAAGTAGACTAGACTAAAAGCTACACTATACACTAGACTATAGATTAGACTTAACTATAGACTAGACTATTTTATTGACTATGCTATAGACCAAACTATAGACTCGACTGTAGACTAAACTATAGACTAGACTGTATATTAGACTTAACTATAGACTAGACTATAGATTAGACTATAGACTAGACTATTGACTAGACCAATAGACTAGACTATAGACTACACTTTAGACTAGACCATAGACTGGACTATAGAATAGACTAGACTATAGACTAGACTATAGACTAGACTATAGACTAGACTAGATTATAGACTAGACTATAGACTAGACTATAGACTAGACTATAGACTAGACTATAGACTAGACTATAGACTAGACTATAGACTAGACTATAGACTAGACTATAGACTAGACTATAGACTAGACTATAGACTAGACTATAGACTAGACTATAGACTAGACTATAGACTAGACTATAGACTAGACTATAGACTAGACTATCGACTAGACTATAGACTAGACTATAGACTAGACTATAGACTAGACTATAGACTAGACTATAGACTAGACTATAGACTAGACTATAGACTAGACTATAGACTAGACTATAGACTAGGACTATAGACTAGACTATAGACTAGACTATAGACTAGACTATAGACCTAGACTATAGACTAGACTATAGACTAGACTATAGACTAGACTATAGACTAGACTATAGACTAGACTATAGACTAGACTATAGACTAGACTATAGACTAGACTATAGACTAGACTATAGACTAGACTATAGACTAGACTATAGACTAGACTATAGACTAGACTAGACTAGACTATAGACTAGACTATAGACTAGACTATAGACTAAGACTAGACTATAGACTAGACTATAGACTAGACTATAGACTAGACTATAGACTAGACTATAGACTAGACTATAGACTAGACTATAGACTAGACTATAGACTAGACTATAGACTAGACTATAGACTAGACTATAGACTAGACTATACACTAGACTATAGACTAGACTATAGACTAGACTATAGACTAGACTATAGACTAGACTATACACTAGACTATAGACTAGACTATAGACTAGACTATAGACTAGACTATAGACTAGACTATACACTAGACTATACACTAGACTATAGACTAGACTATAGACTAGACTATAGACTAGACTATAGACTAGACTATAGACTAGACTATAGACTAGACTATAGACTAGACTATAGACTAGACTATAGACTAGACTATAGACTAGACTATAGACTAGACTATAGACTAGACTATAGACTAGACTATAGACTAGACTATAGACTAGACTATAGACTAGACTATAGACTAGACTATAGACTAGACTATAGACTAGACTATAGACTAGACTATAGACTAGACTATAGACTAGACTATAGACTAGACTATAGACTAGACTATAGACTAGACTATAGACTAGACTATAGACTAGACTATAGACTAGACTATAGACTAGACTATAGACTAGACTATAGACTAGACTATAGACTAGACTATAGACTAGACTATAGACTAGACTATAGACTAGACTATAGACTAGACTATAGACTAGACTATAGACTAGACTATAGACTAGACTATAGACTAGACTATAGACTAGACTATAGACTAGACTATAGACTAGACTATAGACTAGACTATAGACTAGACTATAGACTAGACTATAGACTAGACTATAGACTAGACTATAGACTAGAATATAGATTAGACTAGACTATAGACTAGACTATAGACTAGAATATAGATTAGACTAGACTATAGACTAGACTATAGACTAGAATATAGATTAGACTAGACTATAGACTAGACTATAGACTACATTATAGACTAGACTATAGACTAGACTATAGACTAGACTAAGCTTGAAAGGAGAGTGATTTTTTTGAAAACAACTTTTTATGCGTTAATTTTCCTGGCTTAATCCGACTTCGAGCAGGTGCAGAGGTTAGGCTCCACATTGTCGTACATTTAAAATTTACATAGAATTTTAATAAATTATAAACAACTTTAGGAAACAGCTGCTTGGAAAAAAGTAGTTTTTCAACCATAAACAACTTAAAGTAATTAATAATTAATTAATAATTGTTAATAGTTAACACTTTTAACACACATACATAAGTACAGGGGCACTTTAAAGGCAACAACAACAATAAAGTAAAGAAAAAACTTAACAAGCCGGATAGCAATACTACTCCGATTAGTAAAGTATCACTTAAAATATGGAGGACACTTAGAAGATAAATTTTACTTTAATAAATATTTCAATTAACATTTTTTCTCTCTCTTTGACTTGCAATAAATAAAATTTCTAGAAAAAAGACAGACAGACAGACATTCATCACAAATTTTCTTAAGTTGCAGTAGACCAATTGAACTCTATAGTTCAGTTTTAAATGAGAATTGTTGGATGGGGCGATTACAGCTTGTGCTGTAATAAAAAGGGAAGATACCCCTCTCTTTTAGACTCTTAAAGATCCATTAAAAGATGTTAATGCTGCTGGCTCTGCTGGCATCAAGTATGTGGAACATTTCTACTTTTTTCTTGAAAAAACAAAAAAATTAACTTTAAGTGACCCTTTTTATTATTGTTGTTCTTGGCTGTCGTTTTCTCTACTTTAATTTGCAAAAAAAAAAAACAAGAAACATCTAAGAAACTCTACTTAAAAACTAGCTTCTTTTTTTACAGCAATTCAAATAATGTTGCAAGTTTTTTTTTTTTTGCATCACAAAACAAAACGATGTCAACTGTTGAGGCTGCCTTTGCTGCATTAAAAAAAAACAATATGTGTTATTTTTTCGCAGATAAACTCTGCCATAAAAATAAAAGCTACAAAGTGCAAAAAATTGTCATGCAACTTAAATAAATATAAAAGAATTTTAAATTAACAATAGAGTTTTTAGAAGATGAGCAGGTCTGTTGCAAGTTTAGTTTAGGTCAGTTTTTTTTTTCGTTTAGACAAACAATTGGGCTTTTATGCCTCGCAGAAAATAGAGGATTCTTTTGGATTATATACAGATTCAAAAGGAATTTGTTTTAAAGGATTAAGGCCATAAAGTAGTGAAAAATATTTAGATTTCACTTCAAAAGGATTTGGGTTAAAATAAACAAAGTTTAACAAGCAAATGGTACTAATTTTTGGTAAAATTATGTCATGACATAATATAAAAGAAGAAAATTACATATTACAAAACAACAAAAGTTATTATTTTATCAAAAAAAAAATATAAAATAAAAATGTATGTCTTGACATAAATATTTTTGTCATGACATAAATTTTTTTATGTTAAAAAATATTGACAAATGTTACTATATATAAAATTATACCCTAAAAATTATGTTTATGTCATGACATAATTATGTCATAACAGAAAAATGTCGATAACAAATTTTGTACTTATACAACGTTATATATATTTATGTCAAGACATATGACATATTAAGATAAAAAAATATAAATAAATCCTTATTTAATAAAAGTTTGAAAAAATTATGTCTTGCTACAAGACATGCCATGCCATAATAATTTATCGAAAAATTTAAATTTAACACAAAATTTCAAATTTAAATTAGTTTAACATTTTAATATAAAATGACATTTGTCATGACTTGAAACATAAATATACTAATGCCATGCTATGAGACGTAAATATGTTAAGGCATAAATATGTCTTGATCAAAGTTTAATTTAAAATACAATTTTATTAACAGAAGTAATAAAAAATATATTTCCTAAAAAAATTATGTCAAGCTACAGGATATATGTAACTTTCGAAAAGATATGTCATGCTACAAGACATATTTATGTCATGTCATAAAAATTTATCAAAAAATTTAAATTTAGCACAAAATTTTAAATTCAAATTAGTTTAACATTTTAATATAAAATGTCATTTGTTATGACTTAAAACATAAATATGCTAATGTCATGCTATGAGACATAAATATATTAATAGCGTGACATAAGACATATGCCTTGATCAAAGTTTAATTTAAAATACAAGTTTATTAACAGAAATAATAAAAAATATATTACCCATAAAAATTATGTCAAAGTAAAGGACATTTTTATGTCATGCCATAAATTGAAACTTGAATTTTCACTAAAAATAAACTAATTTTTAATGAGATAATTCACAGTTTTTAACGAAAAACCTCATTTTCACTAAAAATTCACATTATTACCTAAAAATCACTTTTGGACTGCAAAAATTCACTTTTCCACTTAAAATTTATAATTTCACTGAAAAATCATATTTTCACTAATAATTCATAATTTCAAATAAAATTCATCATTTCAATGAAAATTCATCATTTCACTGAAATTTCATAATTTCACAGAAAATTCATCATTTCACTGAAAATTCATCATTTCACTGAAATTTCATATTTTCACTTAAAATTCATTTTTCAATAAAATTCCACTTTTTTACTGAAAGTTTACATTTCACTAAGAATTCACTTTTTTGCTTAAAATTCAGTTTGTGACTGAAAATTCATCAAAAATTCATAATTTCACTGAAAATGTTTATTCTTAATGGAAATTAATATTTAACTAAAAATTCATTTTTCAATAAAATTCCACTTTTTTATTGAAAATTTACATTTCACTAAGAATTCACTTTTTTACTTAAAATTCAGTTTTTGACTGAAAATTCATCAGAAGTTCACTTTTCCACTGAAAATTCATATTTTCTTATTCTATTCTCATTTTTACTAAAAATTCACTTTTTCACTAAAAATTCGCTCTTTCACCAAAAATTCACTTTTTTACTAAAAATTTTTTTTTTCAACATAAATTCACTTCAAACCGAAATTTCACACATATTCACCGAAAAATAACTTTTTCACCGAAAATTTCGCCGGAATTTCACTTTTTTGTTAAAAATCTAATTTTCATTTTTTTTACTAAAAAATTAATTTCACTTAAAAATTCTCTTTTTCACTAAAAAATACACATTTTTACCAAAAATTCACAAATACTCACCGAAAATTTCACTTTTTTGTTAAAAATCTAATTTTCACTTTTTCACTAAAAAAAAAACTTTATTATATTCTCGTTTTCACTTAAAATTCTCTATTTCACTTAAAATTCACTTTTTCACTAAAAATTCACATTTTCCCCAAAAATTCACTTTTTCACCAAAATTTTATTTTTCACCAAAAATTCACACATATTCACCAAGAAATAAGTTTTTTCACCGAAAATTTTGCTGAAATTTCTCTTTTTCATTAAAAATCTAATTTTCATTTTTTCACTCAAAAATTCTTTTTATATTTTCATTTTCACTTAAAATTCACTTTTTCACTAAAAATTCACTTTTTTTACAAAAAAATCACATTTTCACCAAAAATTTTATTTATCACCATAAATGTACTTTTCTCCAAAAATTCACACATATTCACCAAAAAATAACTTTTTCACCGAAAATTTCGCTGAAATTTCACTTATTATTAAAAATTTAATTTTCACTTTTTCACTAAAAAATTCTTTTTATATTCTCATTTTCACTTAAAATTCACTTTTTCACTAAAAAATCACATTTTCACCAATAAATTTATTTATCACCATAAATTCACTTTTCACCAAAAATTCACACATATTCACCAAAAAATAACCTTTTCACCAAAAATTTCGTTGAAATTTTAGTTTTTTATTTAAAAGCTAATTTATAACTGAAAATTTACAATTTAACCAAAAAATTAAATTTCTTTCTTTAATTAACAAAATTTCGAAGTTTGTTTTTAAAATCTGACTTCAAAATTAGTCACCATTTTATTGAATTAAATCCGCCTCTATTTTAGTAATTCTAACACTAAATTTTTATAAAAATTTTTGTAGGCTTTAAAATGCTTTTCAATATTTAACACCTTTTTTATTGGAAAACGCACATAAATTCCTACGCCCACAACATAAAACATGAAACTTTAACCCGACACCACCAACTTGAAATGACCGTTAAATATTTCATTACAAACAAGAATTATTACTTTATACAGAATCAATACTCAAAAATTAACATATTTATTTTAATGTTTAACAAATTTTTTATTAAAAAAAAAACTTTTATTTTATTATTTAATTACAGATACTGGACAACAAATTGATGCCCCATAAAATACCAAACACTTTTAGAAAATAAAAAAAAGAAAAGAAATGTGTGGGTAACTTCCCTCCAATTTGATTTGAAAATTTACAAAGAAAAACAAATTGATGAAATGTCATCATAATATTATCAAATATTTTTTTTTAATAATGTTGAACAAATTTCAATCACATTTTTACTACGAAATCCGTACCAAAGTTTATTTTTAACGAAAGAATAAAACGCAAAAAAACAACGAATTTATTTTAGAAGCTGTTTTTAAAAAGAAAAAAAAATTATTGATTAATTTTTTTTTTAAATAAAATAAAAATTATTGAATAAAATCACAGGCATTTGAAATGCCTACAGAATGTGAGCGAAGTTCTACTTCGCCAGCCACAACAACAATAACAAATAATTCAGCAGAATTAAAGGATAATTTAAATGAAGATTCAGCAGCAGCAGCTCAACAACAACAACAACAACAACATTCAGCAATGATGGATAACAGCGATAATATGTCAACTTCACAGACCTCTACTACTTCGAATGGCAGTAGTAGTTGTAATGGTGGTAGAAAAACGGTAAGTTCTTTAAAAGTTTCCTTAAAAAAACTTAATTATTTAAAAAAAATATTCTAATATTTAAACAAATTTCCCCTTCAATTAACTAAAATCTCTCTCTATTTTTAATTCTAAAAGCTGTTTAAGTGCTAATTACCCAAAGGTTTTAACTCTGCAATTATCACTTTAAAAACGCTTAAACAAATATTTAACTAACAACAATATTTAATTGTTGTTAAATTTATGCCAAACCATATATTCTTCTTTTTGTTTGTATATATAATATTTTTGTTGTTGCCCCAAATGGCCTATTGCTGTTCTTGTTAATGGGTTAAATAAAAGAGAGAAAGTACTTTTTGTTTTTGTACATGTTGCCACTCATTGTCAAGTAGAAAATATGAAAAATGTTTATAAACATTTTCTATTTTTGTTTTTGTGTTTTTGCCATAAACACTTAAAAAGTCAATAAACTAAACAATATAAAATACATAAATAAAAAAAGAAGAAGAAATAAAATGTTTAGAAAATCTAGTAATAGAACCTCTTTAAGTACAACAACAACAACAAAAATAAATATTATTAAAAACAATGCAAATAACAGTAATTTTAAAAAAGAGAAAGATACTACATATATGCTAAACTATAGACTTTAGACAAGATTTTAGTTCAGACCATACAATAGACTATAGCCCTGAAAATATAAAAGGCTATAGTCCTAACTGAACTATAGTATAGGCAAATCCACTGTAGTATAGGCAAATCCATAGTGTGGACTATAGTTCAGCGCATACAACTGTCAAGACTGCAGACTAGACTATAGTCTAAACTAGTGTAGTAGACTATACAGTAGACTACAGGCTATTGTCCAGGCTATTGAATAGACTATAGACTAGACTATAGTCCAGAATAAAGACTAGACTATAGTCCAAACTATAGGCTAGACTACAGTCCAAACTACAGACTATATTCCAAACTAAAGACTAGACTATAGTCCAAACTATAGACTAGTCTATAGTTCAGACTATAGACTAGCCTATAGTTCAGACTAGTTTACTAGACTATATAGTAGACTATAGTCTGGGCTATAGAATAGGCTATAGACTAGACTATAGTCCAGGCTATTGACTAGACTATAGTCAAAACTATAGACTAGACTATAGTCCTGAATATAGCCTAGACTATAGTCCAAACTATAGATTAGACTTTAGTCCAAACTATAGACTAGACTATAGTCCAAACTATATACTAGACTATAGTCCAAACTATAGACTAGACTATAGTCCAAACTATAGACTAGACTATAGTCCAAACTATAGACTAGACTATAGTCCAAACTATAGACAAGACTATAGACTAGACTATAGAATAGTCTATAGTCCAGACTATAGTCTAAACTAGTGTACTAGACTATATAGTAGACTAGACTATAGTCCTGAATATAGACAAGACTATAGTCCTGAATATAGGCTAGACCAAACCATAGACTAGACTATAGCACAGACTATAGAGTAGCCTATAGCACAGACGATAGACTAGCCTATAGTTCAGACTATAGACTAGCCTATAGTCCAGAGTATAGACTAGAGTAAAGTCCAGAATAAATACTAGCCTATAGACTAGCCTTTAGTCCAGACTATAGACTAGCCTTTAGTCCAGACTATAAGCTAGACTATAGTCCAGACTATAAGCTAGACTATAGTCCAGACTATAAGCTAGACTATAGTCCAGACTATAGGATATTCTATAGTCCAGACTATAGGCTATTCTATAGTCCAGACTATAGGCTATTCTATAGTCCAGACTATAGGCTATTCTATAGTCCAGACTATAGGCTATTCTATAGTCCAGACTATAGGCTATTCTATAGTCCAGACTATAGGCTATTCTATAGTCCAGACTATAGGCTATTCTATAGTCCAGACTATAGGCTATTCTATAGTCCAGACTATAGGCTATTCTATAGTCCAGACTATAGGCTATTCTATAGTCCAGACTATAGGCTATTCTATAGTCCAGACTATAGGCTATTCTATAGTCCAGACTATAGGATAATATGTCAACTTCACAGACCTCTACTACTTCGAATGGCAGTAGTAGTTGTAATGGTGGTAGAAAAACGGTAAGTTCTTTAAAAGTTTTCTTTAAAAAAACTTAATTATTTAATTATTCAAAAAAATATTCTAATAATTAAACAAATTTCCCCTTTAATTAACTTAAATCTCTCTCTATTTTTAATTCTAAAAGCTGTTTAAGTGCTAATTACCCAAAGGTTTTAACTCTGCAATTATCACTTTAAAAACGCTTAAACAAATATTTAACTAACAACAATATTTAATTGTTGTTAAATTTATGCCAAACCATATATTCTTCTTTTTGTTTGTATATATAATATTTTTGTTGTTGCCCCAAATGGCCTATTGCTGTTCTTGTTAATGGGTTAAATAAAAGAGAGAAAGTACTTTTTGTTTTTGTACATGTTGCCACTCATTGTCAAGTAGAAAATATGAAAAATGTTTATAAACATTTTCTATTTTTGTTTTTGTGTTTTTGCCATAAACACTTAAAAAGTCAATAAACTAAACAATATAAAATACATAAATAAAAAAAGAAGAAGAAATAAAATGTTTAGAAAATCTAGTAATAGAACCTCTTTAGGTACAACAACAACAAAAATAAATATTATTAAAAACAATGCAAATAACAGTAATTTTAAAAAAGAGAAAGATACTACATATATGCTAAACTATAGACTTTAGACAAGATTTTAGTCCAGACCATACAATAGACTATAGCCCTGAAAATATAAAAGGCTATAGTCCTAACTGAAATATAGTATAGGCAAATCCACTGTAGTATAGGCAAATCCATAGTGTGGACCATAGTTCAGCGCATACAACAGTCAAGACTACAGACTAGACTATAGTCTAAACTAGTGTAGTAGACTATACAATAGACTATAGTCCAGGCTATTGAATAGACTATAGTCAAAACTATAGATTAGACTATAGACTAGACTATAGTCCAGAATATAGACTAGACTATAGTCCAAACTATAGGCTAGACTATAGTCCAAACTATAGACTAGACTATATTCCAAACTAAAAACTAGACTATAGTCCAAACTATAGACTAGTCTATAGTTCAGACTATAGACTAGCCTATAGTCCAGACTATAGACTAGACTATAGTCTAAACTAGTTTACTAGACTATATAGTAGACTATTGACTAGACTATAGTCAAAACTATAGACTAGACTATAGTCCAAACTATAGAATAGACTATAGTCCAAACTATAGACTAGACTATAGTCCAAACTATACTCTAGACTATAGTCCAGACTATAGACTAGACTATAGCACAGACCATAGAATAGTCTATAGTCCAGACTATAGACTAGACTATAGTCTAAACTAGTGTACTAGACTATATAGTAGAATATAGTCTAGGCTATAGACTATAGTCCAGGCTATTGACTAGACTATAGTCCTGAATATAGACTAGCCTTTAGTCCAGACTATAGACTAGACTAAAGTCTAAACTAGTGTACTAGACTATATAGTAGACTATAGTCTGGGCTATAGACTATAGTCCAGGCTATTGACTAGACTATAGTTCAAACTATAGGCTATACTATAGTCCAAACTATAGACTATAGTCCAGGCTGTAGCACAGACTATAGACTAGCCTATAGTCCAGAATATAGACAAGACTATAGTCCAAACTATAGGCTAAACTATAGTCCAAGTTATAGACTAGACTATAGTCCAGACTATAGACTAGACTATAGTCCAGACTATAGACTAGCCTATATCACAGACGATAGACTAGCCTATAGCACAGACGGTAGACTAGCCTATAGCACAGACGATAGACTAGCCTATAGTCCAGAATATAGACTAGCCTTTAGTGCAGACTATAGACTAGCCTTTAGTCCAGACTATAGACTAGCCTTTAGTGCAGACTATAGACTAGCCTTTAGTCCAGACTATAGACTAGCCTTTAGTCCAGACTATAGACTATGGTCCAGATTATAGACTAGACTATAGTCCAGGCTATAGGCTAGACTATAGACTAGACTATAGTCCAGACTATAAATTAGGCTATATCATAGACTACAGACTAGCCTATAGCACAGACGATAGACTAGCCTATAGTCCAGACTATAGACTAGAATATACTTCTGGCTATAGACTAGACTTTAGTCCAGAGTATAGTCTTGACTATAGTCCAGACTATAGACTAAACTATAATCCAGATTATAGACTAGACTATAATCCAGACTATACTAGACTATAGTCCAGACTATTGGCTAGATTATAGTCCAGACTATAAACTAGATTATAGATTAGACTTTAGTCCAGACTGTAGACTAGCCTTTAGTCCAGACTATAGACAATAGTTTAGAATATTAATATATACATAGTTCAGACTACAGCTTAGGCAATTCTTCAGACTATAGCGTAGACTATAGGCTGTACTGCTGAATATATATATGAGGCTGTAGTGCAGACTATAGACTAGACTATAGTTTAGACTCTAGTCCAGACAATAGACTAGACAATAGTCCAAACTATAGACTGGACTGTAGTCCAGAGTATGGACTAGACTCTTGTCCAAATTATAGACTACTCTTTTCCAGATTACATACTAGACTGTAGTCCAGAAAAGAGTCAAGACTTTAGTCCAGATTTCATTCAAGACTATAGACTAGACTATAGTTCAGACTATAGACAGGACTATAATTTAGACACTAGTATAGACTTTAGTCAATTCTAAATTTTTAATTGTTCAAGTAAAAAAAATTTACCCAAATCATAACCTATAAATGGCTTAAATTAACAATGTTTCAAAGTCTTTTGTAGCGTTTTGTTATTAGCATTTCACCACCCCCAATCCCCTTCAAATACATTTTAATCATAAATGGCGTTTTGTAAAAGCAAACAAATCTGTAAAGGTTATTGGCACCAAAAAGAAAATAAATCAATCAATTTTGTCTCTCTAACATTTATTTAAGCAAAACAAACAGCTGATTTTATGGGGGGAAAAACAAATACCTATAGTGTTCAACAAATATGGTAACACTGAAACTATCATAAAGAGTTACCTTAGTTACTTAAAGAACCTTCATATTGTGACAGCTTTATAGTTTTTTCATATTTCTGCTTTATGTTTAATGTCAATTGTTTAGAAAGAAAAAAATAATATTGAAATTTTTATTGTTATTAGTAGTTTATCGTTATTGTTGTTATTATTTAACTTTGACTTGCCTACTGGTGCCTGCTAGTCCCAAAGACTTTAAGAGGTTTCTTGGGTATTTTTTTCTTATTATTTCATATGCTACATACCTAATTATAGGTACTAGAGGAGGAGAGAAAAAAATTTTATAAAAAATATTGTCTTTAGAAAAAATTTAACGCATTGAGACTGAATCTTATTGAAAGGTATGAAAAAGGGAAGAGAAAAAAAACAAATGTTTGTTTTAAACATTCTCTGTTTGAGGCAAATATGCAGAAGGGTTGAATGTTGTTAAATAGCAATGGTTTTTTAAAATGACTAGATATATGCTGATGATTGCTGATGAGGACGACATAGACATTTCTTCAAACAGTGCGTCGTTGACAATGTCTGTTGGTTAATTTTGAGTTAATGTGGTTTTTTTGTTTGGTCTTGCCAAGAAAACCACTGCTAATGTGAATTTACCTATATATTTGCCCACAATCTTAGATAGGAACAGAGGTTCAAAATAATTTATTAATAAATTTTATAATATTTTACAAAAACTATGAAATGAAAAGTCAGTTTTTAGTTTAGTACTTAAACTCAGTTTAGTTAATTTTAGAAAAAAAGTAATTTCCTAATCAGCTTTGCATTTAAAATCCCATTATTCCTTTGCTATTTAAACTTGTCATTTCATCTCTTGACATTTTAAAATCTTTACTCTATTTTGTCAATTCTAAATGTCACTCTATAATTTCCCTTAACAAAATGTCAATTCAAAATTGATGCTCTTTCGTTATGTTTGCGATTACCATTTCCTTTTCAACCACCCTAAATAATAATACCAGACTGTCACTGTCAGTGTCACTCTTTTACTAAAGACTTAAAGAAATAATTACTTTAAGATTCTGTAAAATTGTCATGCAAGAAAATTTTGCTTATACGTAGCTACCTTTCAAACATATGGTGTGGTATTATTGTTCTTGTCAGCAGCAGCAACTACAATAAAAGCAACAAGAACAACAACAACTAGACTTCCGTCAACATCAAACAGTCATTGACTGCTGCACAGTGGTATAGGAAAAAAAAAGAGGGAAATAATTCGGTAACTTCTAAACGGTTAATCCGATTTTAATGAAATTTGGTATGCACAAAGAGGAGGTGTTGTCGAGTTTAGGTTTTGAATTTGGACCTTATAGGCCAACCAGGGGCCCGGCGGGGGGTCCTCAAATTAGGACACCTCGGCTATGTTAAATTTTTAAAACGATCCTATTTCTTCATTTGAGTTCCGATTTAAAAAAAATTTCGTATATAGAATCTCCTCATCGAGCACTATAAAAAATGTCGTCGTAGCAGTAAATTATCTCTTATAGTTTAGGAGATATTCGCATTTGAATATTAAAATTTTTACCGTCCTTACTTTAGTTTTTTTGATCCAAATATTTCCGATTTTCGCCATTTTTTTTTATTTGCTTAACAACAAGTTTATATACCAAGCAGTGAAAGAATTATGTAAAAATCATGACTGAGTCCAAAGTTATAGGCATTTAAATTTAAAAAATTAAAAAAAGGCGATTTTTTGTCATTTTTTTGGGAAAAAAGTATCTTTTTCTTTTTAAGTTATCTAAAAAGTTTCTAAGAAGATGTATATAGAATTTATACTTTTTGGAAAGCTGACTTTACATAAAGTACGATAAATGAAACAAAACCTAAAAATTTTTGATACCGAGGGGACCAGGTCCATCCAAAAAAACCCTATTTTTTATGGAAAATTAAATTTTGAGCAAAAATTCTCAAATCGCATAGTCGATATCAAATTATAGTGACCTGTTTTATATGACCCAATATGTTCTTAATCATTTTGTAACGGGTTTCGATAACCCCGCCCCTGGTATGGATATAATAGGCAAAAAACTAAAAAATCCCATTTTTGGGATTTTTTAAAACTTTTTTGGGAGTTCCGGGATTTCTAATAAGAAAATTCGAAATTTTGATTTAATTTTGGATTTTAAGTAAAAAAGTCTACCTAACTGTAAAATTTCATCAAAAAATATTCATAAATAAAATTTTTATTGCAATTTGAAAAATTTGTATCTTCGCAAAAACTGAATAAAAAACATTTTTTAATTTTTTTTAAAAAAAGTATTCCGCGAATTTTTTAATTTTCAAAAATTATATACAGTTTTGAAAAATAGACAAAATTACCTTTCCATTGATATATAACATGCCTACCTAATGTTTTTTAAGTGACAAATTAATTAGGGAAAACTCAACATCTTTTAGAAAATTTACCTAGCACTATTATTTTCATCCATATATGTAACAAATTTAAGAGTTAACCTTATGGATGAAAATAATAGTGCTAGGCAAATTTTCTAAAAGATGTTGAGTTTTCCCTAATTAATTTGTCACTTAAAAAACATTAGGTAGGCATGTTATATATCAATGGAAAGGTAATTTTGTCTATTTTTCAAAACTGTATATAATTTTTGAAAATTAAAAAATTCGCGGAATACTTTTTTTAAAAAAAATTAAAAAATGTTTTTTATTCAGTTTTTGCGAAGATACAAATTTTTCAAATTGCAATAAAAATTTTATTTATGAATATTTTTTGATGAAATTTTACAGTTAGGTAGATTTTTTTACTTAAAATCCAAAATTAAATCAAAATTTCGAATTTTCTTATTAGAAATCCCGGAATTCCCAAAAAAGTTTTAAAAAATCCCAAAAATGGGATTTTTTAGTTTTTTGCCTATTATATCCATACCAGGGGCGGGGTTATCGAAACCCGTTACAAAATGATTAAGAACATATTGGGTCATATAAAACAGGTCACTATAATTTGATATCGACTATGCGATTTGAGAATTTTTGCTCAAAATTTAATTTTCCATAAAAAATAGGGTTTTTTTGGATGGACCTGGTCCCCTCGGTATCAAAAATTTTTAGGTTTTGTTTCATTTATCGTACTTTATGTAAAGTCAGCTTTCCAAAAAGTATAAATTCTATATACATCTTCTTAGAAACTTTTTAGATAACTTAAAAAGAAAAAGATACTTTTTTCCCAAAAAAATTACAAAAAATCGCCTTTTTTTAATTTTTTAAATTTAAATGCCTATAACTTTGGACTCAGTCATGATTTTTACATAATTCTTTCACTGCTTGATATATAAACTTGTTGTTAAGCGAATAAAACAAAATGGCGAAAATCGGGAATATTTGGACCTGCTATTATCAAAAAAAACTAAAGTAAGGACGGTAAAAATTTTAAAATTTTAATTTTCAAATGCGAATATCTCCTAAACTATAAGAGATAATTTACTGCTATGACAACATTTTTTATAGTGCTCGATGAGGAGATTCTATATACGAAATTTTTTTTAAATCGGAACTCAAATGAAGAAATAGGATCGTTTTAAAAATTTAACATAGCCGAGGTGTCCTAATTTGATGACCCCCCGCCGGGCCCCTGGTTGGCCTATAAGGTCCAAATTCAAAACCTAAACTCGACAACACCTCCTCTTTGTGCACACCAAATTTCATTAAAATCGGATTAACCGTTTAGAAGTTACCGAATTATTTCCCTCTTTTTTTTTTCCTATACCACTGTGTGCTGTATATATTACAACATTTGCCCAGGCTTATAATTTTCTACTTTTGGTATGTTCTTGTTAGTTTAAACAGAATTGGGGTGGCTGACGACGAGCGTCTTTGTCGGCAAGATATATTCATAGATTCACCATGAACTTTTCGAATGGTCTAAAATCTTCAAGTGAATTTCCATTTGGCAGTAAATGTTCATTTCCTTCACTTCCCTCGTTAAGAGGGAATAAAATAAAATCTCACTTAGAAATGGAATTCTTTATTTGAAATGTTTTATTGCTTTCATTGCCAAAACCATGTCGCTATCGTTCTAATTGTAATCCAGAAAGAAATGTTATTGTTATTTGTTATAGCAGCCAGGCATGGAATATAGAAATATTATGACTATAGTGTGGTCTAAAGTCTTGACTATAGTCAGGTCTATATATAGTCTGGTCTATAGTCCTGATTGTATTCTGGCCTATAGTCTGGTCTATAGTCGTGACTATAATCTGGTTTGTCTGTAGTGTATTTATAGTCTTCGCTGTACTGTAGTCTATAATCTTGACCATAGACTGATCTACAGTCTTGACTATAATCTGGTCTATAGTCTGGTCTAACACTTGATTATAGTCTGCTCTATAGTATTCACTTTAGTCTAGTGTATAGTCGGGTGTATAGTCTTGATTATAGTCTGGTGTATAGTCTTGACTAGTGCCTGGTCTATAGTATTAACTATAGTCTGGTCTATTGTCTCGACTATAGTCTGGTCTATTGTCTCGACTATAGTCTGATTTATTGTCTTGACTATAGTCTGGTCTGTAGTCTTTACTATAGTATAGTCTATAGTCTTGACTATAGTCTGCTCTACAGTCTGCTCTATACTATTCACTATAGTCTAGTGTATAGTCTGGTGTATAGTCTTGATTATAGTCTGGTCTATAGACTTGACTATAGTCTGGTGTATAGTTTTGACTAGTGCGTAGTCTCGACAATAGTCCGGTATATAGTCTTGACTATAGTCTGGTCTGTAGTCTGGCCTATAGTTTGGTTTATAGTCTTGCCCATAGTGTGGTCTATAGACTTGACTATAGTCTGGTGTATAGTTTTGACTAGTGCCTAGTCTCGACTATAGTCCGATATATAGTCTGGTCTATAGACTTGACTATAGTCTGGTGTATAGTTTTGACTAGTGCTTAGTCTGGTCTATAGTCTTGTCTGGTCTGGTCTTAGTCTGGTCTATAGTCTTGACTATAGTCTGGTCTATAGTCTTGACTATAGTCTGTTCTATAGTCTTGACTAAAGTCTGGTCTATAGTCTTGACTATAGTCTGGTCTATAGTCTGGTCTATAGTCTGGTTTATAGTCTTGACAAAAGTCGGGTCTATAGTCTTAACTATAATCTAGCTTATATTCTGTTGACTAATCAATAGATCAGTTAATTCCATCTCTGACAGCTGTCATCATGATGTAGAATTCTTTTTAACGTTTTTCTTATTATATTCTTCCTCATTTTCTTTAGCTCTCAAGTGGGTGACCTTAAAGAGAGTAAGAGAATACAAGGGGAAAGAGCATAAATATCTTTTGGATATAGCATTTTTTATACTTTTATTTTGTTCCTTTTTCAGACTATTAGCAAGTAACAGGGTTGCAATTTGTGGGTAGTATTAGTTGAAAATAGGAGAGTGGGTAAGAAAGGGTTTAATATTTATTGGGTGCTTTTGTGAGCAGCCAGGGGTTAATGTATTTGTTGTGATTTTTATTTATTTTTTTGCATATAACCATGTCCATTTATGAATATACGTTGCTCATTTATTGTCGGTCAGGTCGAGGTGACAATTTAAACACTAGCTTTTATACATATTTTTTTAAATAATACTTTTTTTAATGTTGGTTATGGTAGTCGGAAAATAATATTGATTTTTTTTGGGATAAAAAAACGAGAATAATAACAAAACAATATGTCGCGTCAGGTGCCTTTGTGGGTAGATATTTATTTAATATCTTTATATTTAATGAAATAAATTTATTATTTTATAAAATATTAATTAACTTTTTTTTGTATTTTCTTTTAGTCTATAACATCTCCGGATCCCACAGCATATGTGGCTAAAGCCAGAGTAACACGACCAACCCCACCACCCCCACCTTATAATCCCATGCAATTCGTACAAATCAAACCCTGTAATTTGTATCAAACAGCACAAGAACAACTTAAGAAAGCGGAAGAAGTTAAAAAGATTAAAGAGATACGCAAAGAGGAGCCAGAAGATTGGCAAAATGTAAGTAGAATAAAAAAAAAAAAAATATTTTTTAAATAGTAAAAAATATTTTTTTAAAAGTAAATGATTTAAAAGATCAAGTTTAGTTCTAGTTCAGTTCTAGTTCAGTTCTAGTTCAGTTCTAGTTCAGTTCTAGTTCAGTTCTAGTCAGTTCTAGTTCAGTTCTAGTTCAGTTCTAGTTCAGTTCTAGTTCAGTTCTAGTTCAGTTCTAGTTCAGTTCTAGTTCAGTTCTAGTTCAGTTCTAGTTCAGTTCTAGTTCAGTTCTAGTTCAGTTCTAGTTCAGTTCTAGTTCAGTTCTAGTTCAGTTTCTAGTCAGTTCTAGTTCAGTTCTAGTTCAGTTCTAGTTCAGTTCTAGTTCAGTTCTAGTTCAGTTCTAGTTCAGTTCTAGTTCAGTTTCTAGTTCAGTTCTAGTTCAGTTCTAGTTCAGTTCTAGTTCAGTTCTAGTTCAGTTCTAGTTCAGTTCTAGTTCAGTTCTAGTTCAGTTCTAGTTCAGTTCTAGTTCAGTTCTAGTTCAGTGTCTAGTTCAGTTCTAGTTCAGTTCTAGTTCAGTTCTAGTTCAGTTCTAGTTCAGTTCTAGTTCAGTTCTAGTTCAGTTCTAGTTCAGTTCTATTCTTCTAGTTCAGTTCTAGTTCAGTTCTAGTTCAGATTCTAGTTCAGTTCTAGTTCAGTTCTAGTTCAGTTCTAGTTCAGTTCTAGTTCATTTCTATTCAGTTCTATTTCAGTTTCTAGTTCAGTTCAGTTCAGTTCTAGTTCATGTCTAGTTCAGTTCTAGTTCAGTTCTAGTTCAGTTCTAGTTCAGTTCTAGTTCAGTTTCTAGTTCAGTTCTATGTTCATTTCAGTTCTAGTTCAGTTCTAGTTCAGTTCTAGTTCAGTTCTAGTTCAGTTCTAGTTCAGTTCTAGTTCAGTTCTAGTTCAGTTCTAGTTCAGTTCTAGTTCAGTTCTAGTTCAGTTCTAGTTCAGTTCTAGTTCAGTTCTAGTTCAGTTCTAGTTCAGTTCTAGTTCAGTTCTAGTTCAGTTCTAGTTCAGTTCTAGTTCAGTTCTAGTTCAGTTCTAGTTCAGTTCTAGTTCAGTTCTAGTTCAGTTCTAGTTCAGTTCTAGTTCAGTTCTAGTTCAGTTCTAGTTCAGTTCTAGTTCAGTTCTAGTTCAGTTTAGTTCAGTTCTAGTTCAGTTCTAGTTCAGTTCTAGTTCAGTTCTAGTTCAGTTCTAGTTCAGTTCTAGTTCAGTTCTAGTTCAGTTCTAGTTCAGTTCTAGTTCAGTTCTAGTTCAGTTCTAGTTCAGTTCTAGTTCAGTTCTAGTTCAGTTCTAGTTCAGTTCTAGTTCAGTTCTAGTTCAGTTCTAGTTCAGTTCTAGTTCAGTTCTAGTTCAGTTCTAGTTCAGTTCTAGTTCAGTTCTAGTTCAGTTCTAGTTCAGTTAGTCAGTTCTAGTTCAGTTCTAGTTCAGTTCTAGTTCAGTTCTAGTTCAGTTCTAGTTCAGTTCTAGTTCAGTTCTAGTTCAGTTCTAGTTCAGTTCTAGTTCAGTTCTAGTTCAGTTCTAGTTCAGTTCTAGTTCAGTTCTAGTTTCAGTTCTAGTTCAGTTCTAGTTCAGTTCTAGTTCAGTTCTAGTTCAGTTCTAGTTCAGTTCTAGTTCAGTTCTAGTTCAGTTCTAGTTCAGTTCTAGTTCAGTTCTAGTTCAGTTCTAGTTCAGTTCTAGTTCAGTTCTAGTTCAGTTCTAGTTCAGTTCTAGTTCAGTTTCTAGTCAGTTCTAGTTCAGTTCTAGTTCAGTTCTAGTTCGTTCTAGTTCAGTTCTAGTTCAGTTCTAGTTCAGTTCTAGTTCAGTTCTAGTTCAGTTCTAGTTCAGTTCTAGTTCAGTTCTAGTTCAGTTCTAGTTCAGTTCTAGTTCAGTTCTAGTTCAGTTGTTCTAGTTCAGTTCTAGTCAGTTCTAGTTCAGTTCTAGTTCAGTTCTAGTTCAGTTCTAGTCGTTCTAGTTCAGTTCTAGTGCAGTTCTAGTTCAGTTCTAGTACAGTGGACGTCCAATAGTACGTACACTCTTTATTACGAATATCCAATAATACGAATGGCAAAATTGTTGCATTGTCTACTCTATAGTACGAATAAAGTCACAATTTTTCTGTTCGATAGTACGAATAACGCATTTTTTATGGGAATTTTGGTTTTATTTACGTATGAATGAAGTTTTTTATTATGTTTTTATTTTATTATTTCGGTATCATTCACCTTAAGCTCAGTAATTTTGAAGTTTTTTTTGTATTTATTACAAGTGTTTTGTATTTTTAAAAATCCTATACACACAATTTACTGCATGTATATTTACAAATCAACAATTATTTAGTGTTATTAATTTATTTTATTGGAATTTTGATGACCCAAGAGAAGAAATTAAATTGGATGATAACGCCAATGAGGAAAGTATTTTATTAGTTCCCGACAATAACTCTGCTGAGAACAATATTGAAGCCTCAAAAGCGCTGTTATTGAAAAAGCCGTAAGAATCATTTTACAATGTAATAAACATCAATGTTAAATGATGGATTTTTTAATAAGTAAAATGATTTTATATACATATGTATGTATGAACTGTTAATTTTGAAAGTAGTGTGACTCCACATTCCAAACAATGGGTTTAAGGATAACTATTCTAATTTTTAAGAGAAAATTATAAATTAGAGAATTGTGGTATATTACATTCAAGTTTCTAATAAATGTTTTATGTAATCTGAACATTTTAATACATTTTAGAACACATATGTAAATTGCAAATTGTCTTTGGCACACATCTTTTTAAAAACATTAAAATTTAATACCTTCTACATATATCTCATTTCAACCATTGGACTCACGATACTTTCAAAATTAACAATTCATATACGTAAATATGTCCCTTTTATGCCTGTTTATGTACAAGAAATTTATTTAAAATAATACACATTTATTATATTTTGTTCCGTTATGTAATTTTTCATGAAAAATAAAACAAAAATAAATAAAATCCAATATTTTATGTGTATTATTTGAATTTAAACATACAAAATGTGTTGTTCAATAATACGAATTTTTCGGTATTACGAAAGGGCCTGACACTATATAATTCGTACTAGTGGACGTCCACTGTAATGTGTTTTAAGTGTTTTTTTTTTTTTTTAATAAAATTCGCTGTGTTTATTTTTCACAAAAATTGCAATTATTTTTTGAAAGTCATTTTTGTTGACATTATTTATTTTAATAAAAACTTATTTAATTATGGCCTTTTTTGTTCAGTCAGTGTTAATTTTATTAATAAAAAAAGTTTCTTTTAATAAATTTTTTTAACATTTTATTTTGTTCATAGTTTTTATTTGAATTGGTTTTTTCATTAATATTTTACTTTTAATTCATTAGTTTTTTTCTTTTCCTACAAATGTTTTTTTTTAGACAAAAGTGTGGGAAAGGAAGTTGTTTGTTTATTTTTATTGCCAATATTAGTTGTATGTTTTTACAACTGTTGCTTTTTTTCGTATTTTATTATTTAAAATGTCTCTTTTTGTGTAATTTGTTATGGTAGTTTTTTTGGTTTTTTATTTAGTATTCAATAACTTAACTTACTGCTACAACTTTATGTATGGTTAAATAATACTACTAAATATATTAATTAGTATTTGAAACTTAATTTCTTTCGTTATATGATTTTACTTTATGAATTGTTTGTTAAAAGTGGTAAATGGTTTGTTAAACATTAAGAAATATTAACAATTTGTTAACCCATTTTTCTGGTGGGTTTTTATATTGTTTTAATATTTATGAGTTTAAAACGTGTGTTTTTATTTTATTCAATTCATATAAATCTGCTAATAGGGATTGAATATTTTCTGTCAGTTTGATTGTAGGCGCCAAATGTATTTGAAATTGAACATTTTTTAAATGATGTTTTTTTAATGAGTTCAAGTTGCAAAGATTTAAATTAAACCCTAGTCTAGACTATACAGTATGGTCCATGGTCTTGACTATAGTCTGGTCAATAGTCTTGTCTAAAATATTGACTATAGTCTTGTCTATTGTCAGGTCTAGTCTAGACTATAGTTGAGTCTATAGACTGGTCTATAGTCGAGACTATAGTCTGGTCTATAGTTGAGACTATAGTCTGGTCTATAGTTGACACTATAGTCTGGTCTATAGTCGAGACTATAGTTTGGTTAATAGTCGAGACTATAGTCTGGTTTATAGTCGAGACTATAGTCTGGTCTATAGTCAAGGCTTAAGTCTGGTCTATAGTCTGGTCTATAGTAGGGACTATAGTCTGGTCTATAGTCGAGGCTATAGTCTGGTCTATAGTCGAGACTATAATCTGGTCTATAGTCGAGACTATAGTCCGGTCTTTGATCAAGGCTATAGTCGAGTCAATAGTCTGTCCATAGTCGAGACTATAGTCTAGTTTATAGTCGAGATAATAGGCTGGTCTATAGTCGAGACTATAGTTTGGTTTATAGTCGAAACAATAGGCTGGTCTATGGTCGAGACTATAGTCTGGTTTATAGTCGAGACAATAGGCTGGTCTATGGTCTGGTCTATAGTCGAGACTATAGTCTGGTCTATAGTCGACACTATAGTCTGGTCTATATTAGGGACTATGGTCTGGTAGAGACTATAGTCTGGCCTATAATCGAGACTATAGTCTGGTCTATAGTCAAGACAATAGTCTGCTCTATATCGAGACTATAGTCTGGTATATTGCTGGGTCTATAGTCGGGACTATAGTTTGGTCTTTAATCGAGGCTATAGTCGAGACAATAGGCTGGTCTATAGTCGAGACTATAGTCCGGTCTATAGTCGAGGCTATAGTCTGGTCTATAGTCGAGGCTATAGTCTGGTCTATAGTCGAGACTATAGTTTGGTCTATAGTTGAGACTATAGTCGGCTCTATTGTCGAGACTACAGTCTGGTCTACAGTCGAGACTATAATCTGGTCTATAGTTGAGACTATAGTCTGTTCACTAGTCGACACTATAGTCTGGTCTATAGTTAAGACTTTAGACTGGTCTATAGTCGAGACAATAGTCAGCAAGATCTAAGCTTTCAGATACTTAAACCTTTTGGCAACTTGTTGAACTACAAAGAAAGCTCTAGACTACAACAATTTTACAACTCGAATGTGATAAATATTGTGTTAAATTCATCGTCCATTTGTTATAGATCTGGGTTAGGTAACACTTTCATAAAAGCTTAAAAAAATTACTAAAACTGCATTTCTTAAACATTGAGCAAGTTCGGCAAAAAAAGCCCTTTGTCTATTAGATCACGCTCATACACACAATTCCAATTGATATCTACCGCGCTCCAAAGCCCCAATAACTCAGAAAAAAGTGTGTAAAACAAATTTCATTTATTTTATCTTTTTAATCATTTCAAAATCCTCTAAATATATGTAATTTTTTTTCTTTAACAACTACTGCATACTAAAAGAAAAACTTTCGTTAATCTCATAAACTAGTTATTACTAACTAACCACCAATTGCAGTTTTGAACGTGTGCAAATCAATTGCAGTTTCTCGAAATATTTTTATCAGTTTCACATGAAATAATCATAAAAAAAAACAATTGCATAAAATTGTATATAAAATGAAAATAAAATCCATAAATTCAATACATGAAATGATGAAAGAAAACGCTCTAATAAAAAAAAAAAAAACCTTTAAAATGTTGCTACTAGAGTAGTAGTTCAGCAGCAGAGTAGATTGAAATAAAAACACCACGACAGACAGACACAAAATATAGCTGAAAAAGAAGAATCAGTAATACAAATGACACTGTTACAGATTCGTGACAAATTTACACAAAATTTGAAAAAACTCACGTAATATGTTAACATAACACACATACACAGAGTAGAAGTATAAACTTAATAATGCATTAGTAGCTAAAGTGGGCTAAAAAAGTAAAGCTACACAGAGGAATTACTTAGCAAATCAGAAATTTAAAGGTTAATAGCATTAACCTCAATTTGACACCTTGATAGCTGGGCTATAATTTAAAATTTTCAATTACTTTAACTTTATAATAACAGCTTAACTCTTCTTCTATTATCCAGCCAAATTTGCCACAAATCGCTTAGATAATTATCAAGTTATGAATGAACAAACTTTTCACATAACTTTTGGCAAACGCTTTAAAATTGAATTGCCAACCTGCACCCCATTCGAGTAAATAAGCTGCTTTAAATCGCTAAAAATCTAGTTTACTTGCAATATGTAACACTGAATCCATATCTTCAGTTTCGATTTAAACAAATTTAATATGCCAAACACATCATTGAAATGGCCAACTAACAACTGCCTCCTATTTGTTTGTTTTTTCTTTCCTGAACTACAAATTCGTGGCTTATAAATATTTTTAACACCCATCTATCTTATTTGTTTTTTATAGTTTAATGCGTAACTCGTCTCACCAAAAAAAAAAAAAAAAAAAAATAAAGAAGCGAAAAATAATTAAAATTTTATTTCAGTTTTGTTTAAATACAAAAATAAACTATTACGCAATTGTTTGCTAAATAAACATATAAATTACCAACTTAAAATTTTTAAAATTTGTTGGTTTTTTTTTTGTTACAATTTTACTTTCTATGCATTTTAAACTTTATTTTCTTATTATTTTCTCAGCATAAATAAAAGAAATTAAAGATTAAATAATCGCTAGCAATGCACTATGGCTTAAAACTAAATTGTAAACATCTTCACGTAGGAATATGAAATGGAATTAAATTTACACAAAATTTTATAATTTATGAGAAATTTTTTAATAATTTATGAAAAGTTATTAAAAATTTAGTCATATGAAATGTTTGTTATGTTTCGGAAAAGGTTTTCAAAACTCTTTTAATTAAAAATTGAGTTATCGACACTAGGACAACAAGCATATAGAAGGCAGACAGATGGACAGAAGACAGACAGACAGACGGACAGACAGATAGAAGGAAAGAAGGATAGATAAATAGATAGATAGATAGATAGATAGATAGATAGATAGATAGATAGATAGATAGATAGATAGATAGATAGATAGATAGATAGATAGATAGATAGATAGATAGATAGATAGATAGATAGATAGATAGATAGATAGATAGATAGATAGATAGATAGATAGATAGATAGATAGATAGATAGATAGATAGATAGATAGATAGATAGATAGATAGATAGATAGATAGATAGATAGATAGATAGATAGATAGATAGATAGATAGATAGATAGATAGATAGATAGATAGATAGATAGATAGATAGATAGATAGATAGATAGATAGATAGATAGATAGATAGATAGATAGATAGATAGATAGATGCTATCTATACTATAGGAAGGATTTAAATAAGTTTGGAGAGATTTAAAACTATTTAAAGTACACAGAGATTTAGGGAGATTGATAGAGATGAGAAGAGAATAAGAGAATGTAAAAGAGAATTAGAGACATTTTGAAGGATTTAAAGAAATTTGAAGAGATTTCGAGATATAACTAAAGTAACTCTGAGACGAGTAGAGAGATTTTGAAAGATATGAAGAAATGTTGAGTGATTCAGAAAGGCATAGATATATTTTGAGATATTTGTATATGGGAATTAAAAATATTTTGAAGGATTCAGATAAATTTTAAAAGATTTTGATGTATTTAGAGAAATTTGGAGATATTTAAAGTAATTCAAAGAGACTTAGAGCGATGTATGAAGATTGAGAAAGAGCGAGAGAGATTTTGAAGTGTTTAGAGAAATTTGGAAACCTTTAATGAGATATAGAAAGATTAACGGAGTAATTTAGAAAGATATATTATAATTTGAGAGAAATGTGAAGAGATTTAGTGAGACTTAGAGAGATTTTGAAGGATTTAGAGGAATTTGGAGAGATTTAAAGTAATTTAGAGAGATTTAGAGAGATTGAGAGAGAATTAGAGAGATTTTGAAGGATTCAGAGACATTTAGGAGAGATTTTAATAGATATGGAAAGATTTAGAAAGATATATAGAGATTGAGAGACATGTGAAGAGAATGAGAGAATGTAAAAGGAAATTAGAAAGATTTTGAAGGATTTAGAGAAATTTGGCGAGATTTAAAGTTATTCAAAAAGATCGGAAAATTATATTGTAGAAATTATAAACGGAATGACAAATTTATACATAGTCTTCTCACAAAAGTGAAGACTCTAATAAAATTTTCAAATAATGTAAAGTTTTCACCAAAATGTCATATTTTTCTAATAATAATAATTTTCTTAGAAAAAAGGTTTCTATGAAATTAAATGGCGCCAACACAAAATAATGTTCCTTCCCCAAACTCCTCATACTTTTACCACACATATTTATTAAAAATTAAAACTCTTTAAACGATAATTAAACAAATAAATTTGTTCTCAAGAAATTCTTTTAATAAACTTTTAATTAGTAATTTAAACATTATTAAAACAAGTGAAATTTTCAAATTCTTATGAAATTCTTTAAAAAATAAACTCCCAACACAGTGAAAATGAAAAACCTGACAAACAAACAAACAAATAATTAATTATTTTAAACACATATTTTAGTAACAGCTGAAAAAACACACATACACACATATAAAATTCTTAAAGACTCTTTATTAAGCCGATATTTTTTTCTCCCATAATTAAACAGACATGAATGACAATTACTTTTATATATATAAAAATAAGTTAAACTTTCTCTGATTTAAATTTTATATTAATAAATATTCTTTTATTCTTTTCTTTTTTTTCATTCTCTACAAAAAAATACCCCACCAATTACGAAATGGAATGTGCGTTAAAAAAAATCAACAACCCAACCTTAAACAATTAAATTGTTTAAAAATGATTAAATGTTTAACATCATTATTATTTTTATAAACAAACAAAAAATGTGTTATTGATTTGTTTCATTGTTGCAAATGTTATGTGTTGCGTGTAATTGGTTTTCACTCTTAAAGAATCTGGACAATTGGAAGTCATCACGTAGAAAACGTGTCGAACATATTATTGATCGTGTGGTGGAGGTGAAAAAATTGGAATTAGAAGAACATGATCGCACGCGCAGAAAATCGAAAACATTTTCCGAAATGATTGAAGAGAGGTAAGTTGCAAAAAAGGGAAATAAAATAGAATTTAATACTAGTTTTCTAAAAAAATTGAAAAGGAAATAATTATAAGAACAAAGTTCTTTAAAATACTATGTCGAGACAAACTTTTTTTTAAGAAAATTTGGTCGAGACAAAATTTTTTTAAAGAAAACTTGGTCCAGACAAAATTTATTAAAGTAAACTTAGTCGAGATAAACAGTTCTCAACAAACTTTGTTGAGACAGACTTTTCTAAAGAAAACTTTGTTGAGACAAACTTTTCTAAAGAAAACTTTGTTGAGACAAACTTTTCTAAAGAAAACTTTGTCGAGACAAACTATTCTAAAGAAAACTTTGTCGAGACAAACTATTCTAAAGAAAACTTTGTCGAGATAAACTTTTCTAAAGAAAACTTTAATGAAACAAACTTTTCTATAGAAAACTTTGCCGAGATTAACTTTTCTAAAGAAAACTTTAATGAGACAAACTTTTCTAAAGAAAACTTTGTCTAGAGAATCTTTGCTAGAGAAAACTTTGTCGAAACAAACTAAAGACAAATTTGTTGAGACAAACTTTTCTAAAGAAAACTTTGTCGAGACAAACTTTTCTGAAGAAAACTTGGTCGAGACAAACTATTCTAAAGAAAACTTTGTCGAGATAAACTTTTCTAAAGAAAACTTTAGTGAAACAAACTTTTCTACAGAAAACTTTGTCGAGATAAACTTTTCTAAAGAAAACTTTAATGAGACAAACTTTTCTAAAGAAAACTTTGTCTAGAGAATCTTTGCTAAAGAAAATTTTGTCAAAACAAACTAAAGACAAATTTGTTGAGACAAACTTTTCTAAAAAAACTTTGTAGAGATAAACTTTTCTAAAGAAAACTTTGATGAGACAAACTTTTCTAAACTAACTTTTCCAAAATAAAACTTTCTTGAGACAATCTTTTTTAAGGAAAACTTCCTTGAGACAATATTTTTTAAAGAAAACTTTGTCGACAAAAACTTTTTATTTTCTAAAGACTTTTCGATAGAACACTGTCATGTAAAGAAACTTTCCTGAGGAAAACTTTATCTAGAGAAACTTTTGTAATTTCTCTAGAGAAAGTTTTCGAAAGAAAACTTTATCTGGAAAAGTTTTTTTGAAGAAAACTTTCTGCAAATCTTTATTAAAGAAAACTTTGTATTCAAAATTTTTTCTTAAAAAACTTTGTGTAGAACAACTTTTCTAAGGAAAAGCTTTTTCAAAGAAAACTTTGGAAAAACTTATCTTATTAAAGCTTTATCTAGAGAAAATTTAGAATCTGAGAAAGATTTTATTTAGAAACTTTATCTGGAAAGCGTTTTCTTCATTTTATTCTAAAGAAAGCTTTCCTGAAGAACACGTTTTTGGAAAGAAAACTTCATCTGAAAAAGCTTTTCTTAGGAAAACTTTATCTGGAAAAGCTTTTCTAAAGAAAACTTCATCTGAAAAAGCTTTTCTTAGGAAAACTTTATCTGGAAAAGCTTTTCTAAAGAAAACTATGTCTTTAAAATCGTTTCTTAAAAAACTTTGTCTAGAGAAAATAAGCTTTTTTTAAGAAAACTTTGGAAAAACTTAACTAATTAAAGCTTTATCTAGAGAATTTTATTTGGAAAGCCCCTTTTTAAATAAAACTTTACCTAGAAAAACTTTTATTGTAGATAAAAAAGCTTTCCTGAAGAAAGCTTTTTTCGAAGGAAAATTTATATGAAAAAGCTTTTCTAAAGAAAACTTTATGTGAAAAAGCTTTTCTAAAGAAAACTTTATGTGAAACTTTGAAAACTTTGTCTTACGAAATCGTTTCTTAAATAGCTTTGGAAAAACTTATCTAATTAAAGCTTTATCTAGAAGAACTTTTCTAAAGAAAATTTTAGTTAGAGGAACTAAAAAAAATAAAACTTAGATAAGAAAAGCTTTTCTTAAGAAATTTTTTTAGATAAACTTTTCTAAACAAAGTTCTAAATTAAAGTACTTAGTCCAGAAAATACTTTTTAGAAAATGTTTATTGATTGATTGTTGATAATGATTTCGATAAAATTTTATAAAATTTTAAAAAGTACTTTTTTGTAAAAAAGTACTTTTTTCAAAATTAATGTAAGATTTAGTGTTATATTGATTTTTGTGATTTTTTTTTAAACAAAATTTAAATTTGAACGACTTTTGCTATCAAATTTGGAAATAAGTACTTTTTTGGAAGAAAGTACTTTTTTGGGAAAAAATACTTTCTGACAATTATTTTTTTTTTTTTTTTTTTCATTGAATGTTTTGTATATTTTAGCCAAAATTTCAAGTTTAAACTAGTTAATGCTAAAAGTACTTTTTTACAAAAAAGTACTTTTTTCAAAAAAGTACTTTTTGAAAATTTTCTTTTATTTATTGTTAAAAATCCTAAATTTTATTAAAAAAGTGTTAAAATGTCTGTTTTAGGCTTATGTTTAGTGTCTTTATAATTATTTCCTTAAGTGTTTTATTAGATTTATTTGATATCATTATTGTTATTTCCATGTTTTCATTTAATGTGATTTTTTTTTTTTTGTGTATTTTTTTTCAGAGGTGAACGCTCTGGTGGCCGAGGCCTTAATAAATTGGCTTCTTTAGCTGTTTATGCAGAAGATGAAGCAAATGATTTAAGTGATTTAGGCATTGGCACCAGTAGTGCCAGCGGTAAAAGCAGTTTATCCGAAGATTATGATAACAATAGTGTTATGGTGAGTTCGCTTTAATACATTTATATATTTTCCCTGTTTTGCTTTGTTTTTTTCTTTTAATTTTTCTATATTAATTAAGCTTAAAATTTCGAAATGATCTACATTTTATCTTTTTCGCACAAAACAGCAGCAGCAAAAAACACAACATAATTATTACCGAGTGTAAAAAATTATACTTTATTAATTTTGAAAGTTGTTAGTGGAAAGAAATAGAAAAAAAAGCAAAAGAACTGGGTCATTGTATTTAGCGTTATTGCAAAAAGAAAAAAAGAAGCTGCTGTTCTTTCAATTAGTTGTTTAGAAATTGAAAAAAATAACTGAAAAAAATTCAAACAAACCACCATGATCATTTAAAAAAAATCTTATTCCTAGTTTAGTAGAAAAAAAAACAACAAATTTAAATACCAGTTGCGTTAATAATTTCTTTCTATTTAAAAGCAATAAGAAAATAAAACATTTAAAAACAGAAAATAATTTTCTGTTCAACCTAAAGTTCATTTATGAGCAGCTTTTTTTGCTTCCATTTCTACAGCTGTTTAAAGCCGGGCGTTAATAAAAAGAAAGCGTTTTTCTATTTTAAATTTTTTTTGCTCGTTAATGTTGTAGATTTTGTGCTTTATTTTGAAACTCTATATCATTGTTACAACAATTAGTTTGCAAAAATAATAGAAGAAAAAAAAAGCTCAAGTATATTGAATATGAATGAATGACTTTTTAAAGTGCAAACTAAAAGAGTTATTAGCTACTTTGGTAGTCAGTCGTCTATATTTTATTACTTTATCGTACACTTTTTTGTTTTTTGTTGATGTGTGATTTCTCAAGTGGAATTGACATGCTATAGAGAAAATAGATACTTTATGAAGATCATTAAAGGACGGTGGGACAAAAGTAAGGGGGAAACAAACAAGAAAACTCTCTCTAGAAAAAATGTCTAAAGAAACTTTTCCGAAGGAATCCTTTTTAAAGAAAACTTCAACAATCTTTATCTGACAAAAATTTTTTTTAAAGAAAATCTCTTTAAAAAAGAAAGCTTTATCTATACATTTTGTAAAAGAATACTTTGTCTAGACAAACTTTAGCTAGAAAACCTTTTCTTAAAAAAAAGCTTTCTCCAGACAAACTTTTCTAAGGAAAGCTTTCTCTAGACAAACTGTTCTTAAGAAAGCTTTTCCTACACAAACTTTACTAAAAAACTTTTCTACACAAACATTACTAAAGAAAAAATTGTCTAGACAAACTTTACTAAAGAAAACTTTGTCTAAACAAACTTTAGTAAAGAAAGCTTTGTCTAGACAATCTTTACTAAAGAAATCTTTGTCTACATAAACTTTACTAAAGAAAACTTTTTCTAGACAAACTTTACTAAAGAAAGTTTTTTCTAGACAAACTTTAATAAAGAAAACTTTATCTAGACAAACTTTACTATAGAAATCTTTGTCTAGATACATTTTACTAAAGAAAGCTTTGTCTAGACAAACTTTACTAAAGAAAACTTCGTCTAGACCAACTTTACTAAAAAAAACTTTGTCTAGACATACTTTACTAAAGAAAACTTTGTCTAAACAAACTTTACTAAAGAACACTTTGTCTAGATAATCTTTACTAAAGAGAACTTTGTCTAGACAAACTTTACTAAAGAGAACTTTACTAATTAAAACTTTGTCTAGACAAACATTACTAAAGAGAACTTGTCTAGACAAACTTTACTAAAGAGAACTTTGTCTAGACAAACTTTTCTAAAGAAAACTTTTTATAGATAAACTTACTAAAGAAAGCTTTGTATAGAAAAACTTTACTAAAGAAAGTTTTGTGTAGACAAACTTTTCTAAAGAAAGCTTTGTCTAGACTAAAGAAAACTTTGTCTAGACAAACTTTACTAAAGAAAACTTTGTCTAAACAAACTTTACTAAAGAGAACTTTGTCTTGACAAACTTTACTAAAGAGAACTTTGTCTAGACAAACTTTACTAAAGAGAACTTTACTAATGAAAACTTTGTCTAGAAAAACTTTACTAAAGAAAGCTTTGTCTAGATGAACTTTACTAAAGAAAGCTTTGTCTAGACGAACTTTACTAAAGAAAGCTTTGTCTAGACAAACTTTAAATTTTATCTAGTCAAACTTCTCTAAAGAAAACTTTAACTAAACAAACTTATACACAAAAACTTTTCTAAAGAATGCTTTATCCAGATAAGATTTTATAAGGAAAACTTTAGGCAAACTTTTCTAAAGAATTCTTTATCCAGATAAACTTTTCTATAGAATGGTTTATCTATCGAATGTTGTATAAAGAAAACTTTAAGAAAGTTTTTTGCAGGCAAAATTTTATAAAGAAAACTTTATTTCAAAAAGCTTTTTCAAAGATAACTTTTTGCACAAAAGCTCTATACATATTATCAAACTGTTCTAAAGAAAACTTTACTTATATAAACTTTTCTAAAGAAAGCTTTATCCAAATAAACTTTGATAAATAAAACTTTAAAAAAGCTTTTTCCAGACATACTTTCTAAGGAAAACTTTATTTCAAATAGCTTTTTCAAAGATAACTTTTTGCACAAAAGGTCTATATTAACAAACTGTTCTAAAGAAAACTTTACTTAGATAAACTTTTCTAAAGAAAGCTTTATCCCCATAAGCTTTGACAAATAAAATTTTAAACAAACTTTTTTAAATAATTCTTTATACAAATAAGCTTTTGTATAGAGTGGTTTATCTATCGAACGTTGAATAAAGAAAACTTTAAAAAAGCTTTTTCCAGACAAACTTTCTAAAGAAAACTTTATTTCAAAAAGCTTTTCCAAAGATAACTTTTTGCACAAAAGCTTTTTGAACAAAAATGTTATCTAGACAAACTATTCTAAAGAAAACTTTACTTAGGTGAACTTTTCCAAAGAAAGCTTTATCCAAATAAGCTTTGATAAATAAAACTTTACACAAACTTTTCTATAGAAAGGTTTATCTATCAAATATTTTATAAAGAAAACTTTAAGAAAGCTTTTTCCAAAGAAACTTTTCCAAAGTTACCTTAATTTAAAAAAGCTTTTACAAAGTTAACTTTCTGCACAGAAGCTTTTAAAGAAAAGGTTCTCTTTCCTTAATAATATTCCTCAAATTGTATTATGTTTTTATGTCCTTCGCTCCCACTGTCTCTGTGTGACTGACAGTGCTGCGCTAATTAATTTTAATTGTTTTCAAACGCTAAATTTCTTCTTATTTGCTTCAAGTTTGTTTACACTCGTGCGATTATATATTTATTATAATGAACTTTTTGTTCGAAAATAAAGCTTTAAAACAATTTAAACAAATTATTAACACCACTCAAGTACCATAATTTCCGTTTTTGCAGTTTTGTCGCCGTTTTTTTTATTTAACAAGTGTCAACAAAATCAAATCATTAATAAACAAAAAAGCACTTTAAGTCATTTTTAATTATAAAGCTGATCAGGAAAACGTTAAAGTTATATAAAACGAAAACATCACAGCGCCATAACAGTTTATCAATCAAATGACACAATAAATTACGATTAAAAATCATTTTCATTTATTAATCATCTTAAGTATTTTAAATACAGACACGTACTTGACAAACATTTTTGTTTAAATTAGTTAATTGAGTGACCATAGTATTCATATACTAAAAAATTAATTCATTTATTTTTGCTGCAAAAACAGCAAGAACTACGTCATTAAAAATCTATTTAAACCAAACGGTCTGAATAAATAAGTGAAGAAGATAAAAACGCTAATATGAAACGCTTCAATAAATTTCATCAATTGTTATTCAGTTTGTTTTTGTATTTGGGTTTTATCTCTTCTCTTGTTTTTTGAATACAAAGACGAACTGACTGTCTGACTGCCCGCCTAGCTGACTTCTAGTATACCAGATGCTGTCTAAATGGCTGGCAAACTGACGCTGATGATGATTGTAATGATTGTTTAATATTATTGAAATTGTTTTGAAAATTGGTATTGTTGTTGTTGTTGTTTTTTTTTTGCAAATTATTTGTTTTTGTTTTATTATTATACCATATAGCATGTGTTCTAAATGACTCAAAAGTATTAATTTATTTGTTTATAGTATAAGAGGCAGAGATTCTTAAACTATACCATCAGTTATTACCAAAAAGCTTTTCTCACGAAAACTTTAACTAGAGAAACTTTTGTACAACAAACTTTAAAGCTATGGAACATTAAAACTTTCTAAAGAATAAAAGCTTTAAGAAAGCTTTTTTAAAGATAGTATTAAAACTTTCTAAAGAAAAGAACTTTTAAAGCTATGAAAAGAAAGCTTTTTAAAAAGTAGCTTTAAATGTTTCTAAGGAAAAAATGCTTTAAAGTTATGAAAATAAAGTAATAAAACTTTCTAAATAAAGAAGTTTTAAAGCTATGGAAAGAAAGCTTTTCTAACCAAAACATTTTCTAGAAAAAACTTTTCAGATATTCATAAACAATACCATCAATGATTCTCAAAAAGCGTTTCTAAAGGAAACTTTATCTAGAGAAGCTTTTCTAAAACAAGCTTTAAAGCTAAAGCTTTTTAAAAGATAGCTTTAAAGATTTATAAAGAAAAAAGCTCCAAAGCTATGAAAAGAAAGCTTTAAAACTTTCTAAAAAAAACTTTTATAAAGAAAACTTCATTCTAGACAAACTTTTCTAAAGAAAACTTTATTCAAGACAAACTTTTCTTAAGAAAACTTTGTTTAGAAGAACTTTACTATAGAAAACTTTACTCGAGAAAAACTTTTGTTGTCTAGGCAAACTTTTCTAAAGAAAACTTTAACTAAATAACTTTTCTAAAAAAAAGCTTTATATTGACAAACTTTTTTAAAGAAAACTAGACAAACTTTTCTAAAGAGAACTTTACCTAAGCAAACTTATAGAGAAAGCTTTGTCTAGATAAACTTTTCTAAAGAAAACTTTATTCGGGAAAAACTTTTCTTAAAAAAACTTTGTTTAGACGAATATTTCTAAAGAAAACTTTATTCGAGACAAACTTTTCTAAAAAGCTTTTCTAAAGAAAACTTTGTCTAGAGGAACTCTTCTATAGAAAACTATATTCGAAACAAACTTTTCTTAAAAAAACTTGGTGCAGATAAACTTTTCTAAAGAAAGCTTTCTCTAAATAAACTTTTCTAAAGAAAACATTATACGGACAAACTTTTATTAAGAAAACTTTGTCTAGAAAACTTTTCTATAGAAAATTTATTCGGGATAAACTTTTCTAAAGAAAACTTTATACGAAACAAACTTATCTAAAGAAAACTTTTATTAAGACAATTTTCTATAGACAACTTTATTCTACACAAACTTTTTTAAGGAATATTTTGTTTAGATAAACTTTTCTAAAGAAAACTTTATTCAGAAAAAACTTTTCTTAAGAAAATTTTGTCTAGAAGAACTTTTCTAAATAATACTTTATTCGAGACAAACTTTTCTAAAGAAAGCTTTTAATGAAAACTTTGTTGGAGACAAACATTTCTTTCTAAAGAAAGCTTTTAAATAAGACTTTCTTGAAGAAACACTTTTCTTTTTATCCAGACAAACCTTTCTAAAAAAAGCTTTGTTTAAAAAATTCTAAAGAACACATTCTTCGACACAAACTTTTCTTAATAAAACTTTGTCTAGATAAACTTTCTAAACTAAACTTTATTCGAGACAAACTTTTCTTAAGAAAATTTTATACAAAAATTACAATTTTAAATGTTTTAGTACTTTTTGTCAAGGAAAAAGCTTTTATTTTTTAAATTTAAAGAAGTACTGGTACAAAAAAGTACTTTTTGAAAGAATTTGTTTTTTTTTACTTATTGAAATGTAAAAAATCTCTAATTTTTGCTAATGAAACAAGTTTGGAACTTTTTTTCAAAAGGTACTTTTTAAAATTTCATTAATTATTTAATTAAAAAAGTACTTTTTAAAGAAACTTTACCATTTTTTTACTTAGTTAAGTAAAATTAAATAAATTTTAGTAATTTTATATGGTAGGTACTTTTTAAAAAAAGTTCTTTCTGAAAAAAACTATTGGTACCTTTCACAAAAAAGTACTTTTTAAAGAAAATTTATCATTTTTGACTTAGTTTAGTTAAATGAAATAAATTTTAGTTATTTTAACTGGTAGGTACTTTTAAAAAAAAAGTACTTTCTTAAAAAAAACTTTTGCTACCTTTTACAAAAAAAATTACTTTTTAAAGAAAATTTATCATTTTTGATTTATTTTAGAAAAATAAGATAAATTTTTGTAATTTTAAGTGGTAGGTACTTTTTTAAAAAAAGTACTTTCTTAAAAAAACTTTTAGTACCTTTTACAAAAAAGTAATTTTAAAGAAAATTTATTATTTTTGACTTAGTTAAGTAAAAAAAATAAATTTTAGTAATTTTAACTAGTAAAAACTTTTACAAAAAGTACTTTCTTAAAAAAAACTTTTAGTACCTTTTACAAAAAAGTACCTTTTAAAGAAAATGTATCATTTTCTTTTTATTTTTTAGTAATTTTAAGTGGTAGGTACTTTTATACAAAGGTACTTTTTTAAAAAACTTTTAGTACCTTTTATAAAAAAGTACTTTTTAAGGGAAATTTATTATGTTTGACTTAGTTCAGTAAAATAACATTAATTTTAGTAATTTTATGTGGTAGGTACTATTTTAAAAAAAGTACTTTCTTAAAAAATCTTTTGGTACCTTTTACAAAAAAGTACTTTTTAAGAAAATTTATAATTTTTGTCTTAGTTAAGTAAAATAAAATAAATTTTAGTAATTTTAACTTGTAGGTACTTTTTTAAAAAAGTACTTTCTTAAAAAAACCTTTAGTACCTTTTACAAAAACGTACTTTTTAAAGAAAATTTATCATTTTTGATTTAGTTAAGTAAAATGAAGTAAATTTTACTAATTTCAACTAGTAGGTACTTTTTTAAAAAAGTACTTTCTTAAAAAAACTTTTGGTACCTTTTGCAAAAAAGTATTTTTTAAGGAAAATTTAATGTTTTTGATCATACTGTCATTGTCTTTGTTAAAAAAGTACTTGTTTTTAAATTGTTTAAGAAAGTACTTTTTGAACCAAATAAAATAATAAAGTAGTTTTGGAATTTCCTTTCATTTTATAAAAAAAAGTTTACTTTTTGATAAAAGTACCAAATTAAAGTACTTTTTTAAGCATTTCAAAAATTGTTGTAAATTGTAAAGTAAACATTCTGGACACCCTTTAATAGCTTTCAAACACAACAAATACTATCAAATACAACTTCATTATTAGCCCCCAATAAAATCTACTTCATTATTAACATTCCCAACACAATTATTATCTACATCATTGGCTAGATCATCATTTTCTATTAAAAATAAAAGTCATGAATATGTAAAAAATGTATTTTTATATATTTTTTTTTTCATTTCTCGTATACAATTTAATTTATTAATAATTTTTTTATGTGTCTTGTGTTTTTTTTTTTCTTTAATGTGAAACAACAAAAAAATATAAACAATATATTAACAAAATTTTTGTGATCATCATTTTTATTTAAATATTATTATTTGTTTTTATAATACACATATTTTTTCAAACAGTGAGTGTTTTTTTTTTTTTTTTGTTTTATTCTTAAAATCTGTCCAATGATTAACCGCCAATTCTGGTTCCTCTCCTCAATGTTGTTCCGTTTTTATACGAAAACAAAAAAAAAATTCAAAACACAAAAAAACTTTTTGTATTCGTTACTGAAATGATGCATCACATTTTGTTGTCTTTTAGTTTTATTTTAAACGTTCAATTAACAAGTCTTTTTTTATATTTATAAATATATATTTTTAAAGAAATCACAAAATTTTGAAAAGAATTTTTAAAGATTTTTTGAAAATTAAACGAAATATTAAGGATTTATTCGAGAAAATCCAGTGCTTTAAGGAATTTTGTAAAAATTTAAAAGGAATCACATTGAAAAAAAGTATTGAAAAAGTTGTTTTTTTATAAATTTTATTTTGAAAATATTTTAAAAATAAAAATTATTTTTCCAGCAAAGTGTAAAAGAAATATTTTGAAAATCTATTTAAAAACACAAACGAGAAAATGAGTGTAATTGAGGTATAAAACGCTTGAAGAGAGTAAACTACTCACAATAGTTTTTCTCTCTTTTTCCGCAGCCTAAAACTATACCTAAGAAAAAGTGCTTTAAAATAAGAAAATCGGTTTAATCTACTGCGCAATTCATTACGAATGTGACAAAATTCGTTTTGAAAACAAAATTTTGCAAAGAGAGCTTTCTAAAGAAAGCTTATTCTAGGCAAACTTCACTAAAGAAAGTTTTGTCTAAACAAACTTTATTAAAGAAAGCTTTGTCTAACCAAACTTCACTAAAGAAAGCTTTTCGAGACAAACTTTACTAACGAAAGCTTTGTCTAGACAAACTTCTCTAAGGCAAACTTCACTAAAGAAAGATTTGTCCAGACAAACTTTACTAAAGAAAGCTTTGTCTAGACAAACTTTACTAAAGAAAGCTTTATTAAAAAATTCTTTGTCTAGACAAACTTTACTAAAGAAAACTTTGTCTATACAAACTTTACTAATAAAAGTTTTGTATAGACAAGCTTTACTAAAGAAAGCTTTGTCTAGACAAACTTTACTAAAGAAAACTTTTTCTAGACAAACTTTACTAAAGAAAGCTTTGTCAAGACAAACTTTTTCTAGACAAACTTTACTAAAGAAAACTTTGTCTGGATAAACTAATCTTAAGAAAACTTTATCTAGACAAACTTTTGTAAAGAAAACTTCGTCTAGATAAACTTTTCTAATAGAAAACTTTGTGTAGACAAACTTTACTAAAGGAAACAAGCTTTTCTTAAGAAAAGCTTTGCTTTATACACCAAACAATCTAATACACTTGAAACATTTCGAAATTTTAAGCTTTAGAATACCTTAACTCTTTTAAAAGAAAGAAAACTAAATTAAATTTAAATTTCTCTCTATTTCTCTCCCTCTCACCAGAGTGACAACGCTGCTGAATTGGACAAGGCCATAACCAACAGCACTCACCATAATAATAAACCAAACACCACAGAAAGCACAACACGAGAATATATATCATCGCCCGGCTACGAAACCTCTTCGAGTACAGCACCAGCTAGTTCGCCCGATCCATGTGAATACACCTACGAAGGTGCCATACAAGACTACAAACAAAGAGTATCACGTGCCGCCTCTGGTCTCACCTCAGTGAACCTCAATAAACTCACCAGCCAGCAGCAACACACCAACTCTAAGGAGTCTACACCCGAAAGACCCTTAAATAAAGAAACAGCAGCTTATCCTCCTCGAAGAGGCAGTAAAATCGAAGATCGTCTAATGGGTTTTGAAGTACAATCGCCCAGCGAAGAGTGTGTGGAAAAGAATAAGGTTGATGTACCAAAGATTGATATATCGAAAAGAAAAGAAATCTTTGAATCCATTGACCAGACACCAGAACCAAAGTCAACTCATGCTGGTAGTAATGGCGGCTCGGCAGTGCCTAGAGTAACTCTAAGAGATCGTTTTAAGGTCCAGGAGACCAATAGCGAAACATTGACCGAACAACCCAAAAAAGAGCTAAAACGTTTATCGGGTGACATCACCAGCATTAAGGAACGTTTGCAGAGTCTCGAACAACAACAGAATTTAGTCAATGGTGCAAATGGTGCAACTAAAACCACTGCCAATAAATTAGTCGATATACCAGTGCCACCGCTAAAGGAGCGATTATCTAGTTTACAAAATGCTGTAACCAAAGAAGAAGTACGCAAACCACCGGTTGTGCTGGTCGATGCCCGCCAATTGGAGATCATGAAGTGTGAGGAAGAAAAGGCCCAGCAAACGTTAAAACAAGAAACAATCAAAGAGGAAAAAGAAACGAAAACAATTGCTACAAAAACCCAGGAGGTGGAAGAAATCGATAGAGATGATAGCGGTATACATACAGCCGATGATGTGGAACTAGAATTGGAGCGACATCAAGCCGATAAAATGAAAAAGGAGCAAGAGCTTAAGCTTAATGCCGCCATTGAAGCTTTGGCCAAGGAGGAACAGCAACTAAGTGAAGCGGCCAATGCTGTCAATCAAATCGAGGCAGAATTCGAGGAATTAACTTTAGGTTCTCTGCCACCTATGGCTAGCAATACAACTGCCTCTGAAGCCTCGGCAACCACCATTACTAATGATCATATGGAATATAGTGTAAGTTCTACTAACCCCCCCACAACAACATTAAACTATAATACATCTAGTAGTCATAATCTTAAAGAAAATATTATAGATAATCCTTTGAGTAGCAGTAGTAATTGTAGTAGTAGTAGTGGTAAAGGTCCTAATAGTAATAATGATGATAATATGGTGAAGGGTTTAGATTTTAAGACAGCTTCCAATTTACGCCGCAAACCCACAAATGAAATGGTTCATGCTAAGAATCTATTGCGAATCTTTAAGGATACTTTTCAGAATGATATAGAATTAGACGATCACGAGTTGCAGGAGGAAAATGAAACGAAAAATATTAGAGAGGAGGAGAAGATAACAGAGAACAAGGTTAGCAAAGATTTAAGCTTAAATATTAAGACACAGGTTTTTGAGAATTCGAAAATTCAAAAAGAGGATTCAGCTAAAGCTACAGTAACACCTAGTAGCTTGAATTCTAATTCTCCTACTTCGCCTTTAGCGACTGCTTCTGCAGTATCCGGAAGTTCTCCTATTTCCCCCTTAACACCCACCTTGATACCGCGTTGTAGAACCCCCTTGGGTAAACCACCCATGTCTCCTCAAGCTATTAGAGCCTCTAACAAATTTCCCTCAGCTACACCACCCGCTAGCCCTTCATTGGCGCGCAAACATGATTCCCAATTTAGCATTAATGGACGCGTAGAGATATTCAACTCCAAGACCATGACTTCTTCACCAAATGCCACGCAAATAGTGAAGCCAACTACGCCTACTATGACCACAAAGAAAACACAATTGCCCTACATTAATAGGCCCATAGGTACTACGCAATCTAACGATATCGTATTACCTAAACAAAACAATACGCAACAACAGCAATTGCCGCAAGAGGCAACCACAAAACAGCAACAGCAAACAGCAACAACTACAGTTATTGAACAAATGACAACAACAACAACCACACAGCAACAACATGTTGTTGATCTACAAGAAGAAAAACCTAAACAATTGATGAAATCAATGCCATCACAGCAAATGGTTAATGAACCTCAAACAAAGTTAGCTGGAGAAACTCAACATCATCATAGCGATGAGTTAGTCAAGCAGCAACAGCTGCAACAACAACAACACCAACAACCTGAAGTTGTTGTATGTGCTCCACCAATCACCATAGTAAATCCAGATGAATTACCGAAACCCAATACGGTTAAAAACCTTTCTAGTTGCTTTCAACAAGCTGACAGTAATGCAAAAACAACAACGGTTGTGTCTAAACAAATAATACCAAAACCTTTATCACGTTCACGCATACCACAGGCCACACCACCCGCCTCACCCATCATGCCCAGAAGACATACCTGCTATAACTCAGATAATGCCAAAGCAGAAGTAGATGAAGTAGAAACCGTTAAACTTTCTCCCAGTTCTGTTTCGCCTTCAGAGGAAAAGAAATTATCAATGATTTCTAATTCTTCAACGTCATCCACTTCTACGGGTTCCACAGTAATAGATAATTCCAAGAAGTTGTCTTTGGTCTCCAATGTTTCGAGTATTTCGGGAGATGTGGCTCCCGCTCTAGTGCAAACAAATGCTCAAGTTCATAAGGAAGCTGAAAAGGAAAAGGTTGAAGCTGGAAAGGAAAATGTCATAGAAATAAACAAATCAGAAATTTCGGAAGTTGTGGAGGAGCAGCTGCACAAACCGGCCAAAACTTTGGATAAACAGGCCACACAAGCCCTGGTAGATGAAATGATTAAGGCGGATACTCAAGCTCGCACTTTAATTTTGGACACCAAAGATTTGAAACCTAAAACACCTTTGAAACTCAATTTAGAGAAACCCCAGGACTTAAAAACCTCTCCCACGACTCCCCTAACAGAATCTGTACCAACCAAAGATATGGTTGTGAAAGAATCACCCAAAACTCCCAAATCACCTTTACCCTATACCTCACCCTTGGCTGCCTTGCATTCACCCAAATCAGAGCTTTTCAAAACTACCACCCCCTTAGTAGTCTCTACACTCTATGACAAATATCAACCTACAACTTTTGTACCCAACAATCAAAGGACACCCTTAGCTCCTTTGAAACCCATAAAACCGGGAGAACCTACTACGCCCACCATAGTAATACCGGCAGAATTACCTCCCTTGTTGGACTGTACTCCCAATGACTCTACTCTCTACAAATTGGCCTCTTCGGCTCCTCACTCTCCCACCAGCCCTAGGTCGCCTTACTCTGAAAAGAACATGGCTATAGATTCTGCCTTATGCAACAGTCTGCTCACCTCTTTGGCGGCAGCTACCCCCGCTGTCATGCAACGTCAATTTACAGTGGAAGAAGATGTTTGTGAAAAAGTTGACAAAGATACTTTACCCTTCCATGGGGGTTCTACTGGGTTTAAGGATATATCCCCCACCGATATAAAACGCTGTGATGGTTTAATTCCCACAAAGACCAACAAATTACAAATTTCGACTCCCCAAAGACAAATAACCGTTGAAGAGGAGTTGTGTCAAAAACTGGATATAAACACTCTGCCCGATGGCAAACAGCAACCTATTACCGGCTTTAAATGTATTTCTCCCACGGAAATACGCAAATGTGATAATTACTTTGAGACAAATGCAGCAAAACCCTTCAGCCCGAAACCCAATTCAAAACCCAGCTCACCCATCATGCAGGCCAGGGAAGCCCACTCGAAGGCTCTCATAGAAACCTGTGAAAAAATCATAGCCGAGGAACGTTTGGCCAGTACACAAATGAAATCTTCTCTACCCTCTTCGCCCGTGGGAACCCCACTTCTGCAAAGGAAATCGAAAATACCTAAACCCATCACATCCTGCTGCAAGGCTACAGAATCCCTAAATGAGGCAGATTATAAAAAGTCCCCTGCCTCTTCACCTACGGAAGAAAATGGTGGTGTTATAGCGCGTATGCATGTGGTAGAGACCCAAATCAAGGTAACCACCACCACACCACCGGCCTCACCCAAAGTGGCTATAAAACCATCAGCCTCTCCGCAACCAGCAAAGAAAACTAAAAATATATTCGATTTTCTAAAGAAAAACTTTGGGGTGGGCGGCCACGGCAATAAAGAGGAAGCACAGCCCTCTCAAAAACCAGAAACACCAGCAGAAGCTGATAGCTCCTCAGCCGCAACCGAAAACAAAGTATTAGTTCTATCCGAAGAAGAATTAAAGGATTTGGAAAAAGTAACCTATGATGAAATTCATACCTATGATAATTCTAAATTTTATGTAGCAGCTGCTAATGTCGACGATGATTTGGAAGAGGCCACACCTCCACCACTACCCAAAACACCCGCTCCCGTTAATATTGAAATAACACGTAAAATTATTACCAATGAAATTATGGAAGATGGTAAAACGGAAAAGGATTTCACCAAAGAAATTGATGATTTATTAGATGATGAACTGAATAAATTGAATCAGGAAATCGAGGAATTGGAAAAGGCGGGCAAGAGGCAATAGGCAGGGGAGGGAAAGTTGTAAGAAAGAAGAAAGTTAAAGTGGCATTAAAGGGGTTAGGGGAAGGGAGGTAAAGTTGACGTTAGTGTTATAAATTTGGTGCGATTTTTCTTTAATTTCAAATATTATTTATTAATTTTTCTCAAAAGCTTTTAGTTTTTAAAGATCTGATTTTTTAATTTAAAGGATTTTGTTTTAATACTATCAAAGCTTTTAATATTCCTATAGAAATTTCTCCTTTTCATATCTTATATTTCTTTTTCCTTTAAAGTTTTATTAATTTAAAAACTTTTTTTAAGGCTTTATGGACAAAGCTTTTTTTTACAATATTATTTGTTTTCTCAAAAGCTCTCGATTATTTTTTTTTTCTCTATTTAAAATCTTATTTGCTATTATTTTGAAAAAGCTTTTAATATAGAAAGTGGTATTTTTTACTTTTTTGTCAATATCTCATTAATATTTGTCTTATAAAGCTTAAAATTCAAAAGCTCTTATTATTTTGAAAAGCTTTCGAGTATTTTTTCAATAAAGCTTTAAGTTTTCCAGTTATAACATTAAAATTTCCTGAAAAGCTTTTAATTTCAAATAAAGCTGTTAAATTGAGAACATTTTTGAGCTTTATTAAAATCAAGCTATAAATTTGCAGTAAATTAGGCAAATATTGTAAAAGCTTTTTTAGATTTTCCCTCTTGCTTTTAGTTTAGGTTTCAAATAAAGCTTCAAAGTCAAAAGCTTTTTTGTTTTTTATGTGAAAATGGTTGGATTTTAAGGAAATTAAAGCAAATATTCCTAAAAGCTTTTAGGATTTCTAAAAAAATTATAATACTCTCCTATTTACCTTTCCTAAAAAGCATTTAGTTTAGCTCTCCAAAAGAGCTTTAAAATAAATCTACGTAAAAAATAATAAAAGCTTACTTCTTTCTCATTTTAAAGCTTTAGAATCACAAGCTTTATGAGCTTTTAAGTACAAAAATAATTTGATTCAAAGCTTTTGTATAAATTACTCAAAAGCTTTAAGTATTACTTAAGAAGTGAAACGTTTAATACTCAAAAAATTGGAATTCTAAAAAGCTTAGGTTCTAAAGCTTTTAGTTGAAAAACCACAAAAATTTCCAAAAATTTTAATTTCTCTATAAAAAAAATGTTTCATATTTTACGAAAGCTTTAAAGCTTTTTGTTTAAAATGAACTTTAAGCTTTACTAAGAAGCAGACATTTTAAATCTTATAGAAATTTTTAAAGCTTTCAGGTTTAATTTTTTGTAACTAATATTAAAAGCTTTTCGTTTTAATAAAAACTTCAATTTGTTGCTATAAATAGAAAAAATATCTAAAATAGAGAAAAAGTTTTAAATTTTAATTAAAAGCTTTTGCCTTAAATTTCGTTTACTTTCAAAAAAGCTTTTTGTTTTAAATTAATAATATTTTTATTTATTTAAAAGAAAATACTAAAATGTAGCATTATAAAGAGCTTTTATATTAAAGCTTTTTTTTGTGGAAGTAAAAGCTTTTGCAGAAAATAAGTAGTAAAACTTTAAATTTGTCAAGAAATGATTTGAGACATTTATTTACTTTATAATTTATAGAATTTTTTGAAAACTTTTAAAACGAGACGTTAATTTTTAAAGAAATTTGAAAAAATTTTTCATAAACCTCTACGTTGAATGATATTTAAGCTTAAATCAACAGAAAAACCTTGAAACTTTTTAAGTCTATATTTTCTCTTTTTATATATTTTATAAACAATTTAATAGGTTTTCAATTAAAACCACTTTTTTTTCTTCTTTTTCTTATTACAATCTTGTTAAAGTTTACCGTTCTTAATCTTTTAAATAATTGCATAATAATTAAACTTGAAATTATTTTAAACAACGAACAACTGCAAATCTTAAAATTTGCATACAAGGAGAGCCAGCAACTGGTTTTATTAAATGAATTTTTACCTTAACTTAGACTTTAGTTGGCATTTTCCTCCAGACAGTCGTCGTAGTCGTCGTTGTCCAATACAACCCATTACAACACAATTCACAAATAAAACCCTTTATTACACGCTGGCCAACAACCTACATGTCATGCAGGCCACTTTTTATAATAACAAAACATAAATAATTAATAATTAAATATTTATTATTTGAATAAATATTATTATTTAATTGAGGAAATCAGAACTTATTTAAACAGATTGTGTTTACTGCAAAAAAAAAGAAATTTAAATAAATTACTATAGTTACCATGACACATTTGCAAATCCATCATTTAGAGCAAAAAAGAAAAAAAAATTGAAATTTTTTTTAAAGAAAAAATATTTTTTTAATACTCATACATTACAAAAACCTACACATTTTTTTCTTTGACTACTGTGTGTTAAATAAAAAAAATTTAATTCATTCTTTTTTTATTATTTTTCTTACTTAATTGTCTAACGATTTTTTTATATATAAATAATATTTTCATTTTTTTATTATAAATAATTTAAACTTTTCAAAACTGTAAAACAGAATAAACTTGAAAATGAAAAAAAAAATCAAAATGAACAAAAAAACGTATACAAAATGTTGTTTTCTTTCCAAAAAAAAAAAAAAAACCTTCAAAAACACATTTTTCAAAACCAACATTTTCAACTCTAAATCATTTTCAATAAAAACTTAACAACATTTTAATTTACATATCAACATTTTTAATTTTTAATAAAACACTAAAAACACGTTCATACCGATCATTTCAAAAAAAAAAAAAACTACTTAACACATTTACCGCTATACTTATGTTAGACACTGTTATTTAAAAGGGAATGTTGCAACATTTGCCAGAATGTTAATTAACATTAAAGTTATCGCTGACTTGTTTTAACATTTGCACTTTAACACACATACAGGGTGTTTCTAGAAATAGCCGTCAAAAAAAGTTTCTATTGAGAGAAAAAAGCTTGTTTACAGAGTGAGTCAAAATAAAACTTACAGAGCATGTCAAGAGTGAAGTTTTTAAAATTAAAGAATTACTAAAATGCAAGTTCTAAATCAGTTAAAATTCAATTCTAATTCAGTTCTAGTTCAGTTCTAGTTCAGTTCTAGTTCAGTTCTAGTTCAGTTCTAGTTCAGTTCTAGTTCAGTTCTAGTTCAGTTCTAGTTCAGTTCTAGTTCAGTTCTAGTTCAGTTCTAGTTCAGTTCTAGTTCAGTTCTAGTTCAGTTCTAGTTCAGTTCTAGTTCAGTTCTAGTTCAGTTCTAGTTCAGTTCTAGTTCAGTTCTAGTTCAGTTCTAGTCAGTTCTAGTTCAGTTCTAGTTCAGTTCTAGTTCAGTTCTAGTTCAGTTCTAGTTCAGTTCTAGTTCAGTTCTAGTTCAGTTCTAGTTCAGTTCTAGTTCAGTTCTAGTTCAGTTCTAGTTCAGTTCTAGTTCAGTTCTAGTTCAGTTCTAGTTCAGTTCTAGTTCAGTTCTAGTTCAGTTCTAGTTCAGTTCTAGTTCAGTTCTAGTTCAGTTCTAGTTCAGTTCTAGTTCAGTTCTAGTTCAGTTCTAGTTCAGTCTAGTTCAGTTCTAGTTCAGTTCTAGTTCAGTTCTAGTTCAGTTCTAGTTCAGTTCTAGTTCAGTTCTAGTTCAGTTCTAGTTCAGTTCTAGTTCTAGTTCAGTTCTAGTTCAGTTCTAGTTCAGTTCTAGTTCAGTTCTAGTTCAGTTCTAGTTCAGTTCTAGTTCAGTTCTAGTTCAGTTCTAGTTCAGTTCTAGTTCAGTTCTAGTTCAGTTCTAGTTCAGTTCTAGTTCAGTTCTAGTTCAGTTCTAGTTCAGTTCTAGTTCAGTTCCAGTTCAGTTCCAGTTCAGTTCTAGTTCAGTTCTAGTTCAGTTCTAGTTCAGTTCTAGTTCAGTTCTAGTTCAGTTCTAGTTCAGTTCTAGTTCAGTTCTAGTTCAGTTCTAGTTCAGTTCTAGTTCAGTTCTAGTTAGTTCTAGTTCAGTTCTAGTTCAGTTCTAGTTCAGTTCTAGTTCAGTTCTAGTTCAGTTCTAGTTTAGTTCTAGTTCAGTTCTAGTTCTGTTCTAGTTCTGTTCTAGTTCTGTTCTAGTTCTAGTTCTGTTCTAGTTCTGTTCTAGTTCTGTTCTAGTTCTGTTCTAGTTCTGTTCTAGTTCTGTTCTAGTTCTGTTCTAGTTCTGTTCTAGTTCTGTTCTAGTTCTGTTCTAGTTCTGTTCTAGTTCTGTTCTAGTTCTGTTCTAGTTCTGTTCTAGTTCTGTTCTAGTTCTGTTCTGTTCTAGTTCTGTTCTAGTTCTGTTCTAGTTCTGTTCTAGTTCTGTTCTAATTCTGTTCTATTTCTGTTCTAGTTCAGTTCTAGTTCAGTTCTAGTTCAGTTCTAGTTCAGTTCTAGTTCAGTTCTAGTTCAGTTCTAGTTCAGTTCTAATTCAGTTCTAGTTCAGTTCTAGTTCAGTTCTAAGTAAATTCTAGGTTAGTTCTACATTTTCACTATAAATTCGATTTTTAGCTAATAATTTGAATTTTAAGTTAGAATTAGATTTTTTCGATTTTTCACTCAAAATTTGTTGTTTATAAAAAATTGATTTTTCAGCAGAAATTCGATATATCACTAAAAATTAGATTTTTCACTAAAAATTAGATTTTCCAATAAATATTTAATTTTTCACTAAAAAATTAGATTTTTCACTTTATCATTAAAAGTGTGTATTTTCACTAAATGAGATATTTTACAAAAAATTTTATTTTCAAAAAAAAAAAAAAAATTTTCACTAATAACTAAAATTTAAAAAAATTATCAAGAACCCGATAAAAACAACTATTTAAAGTTTTTCAATAAAGCTGCAATATTAAACGTTGCACTTAATAGTAAAGAAATATTTAATTTCAAATATATAAAGCTTTCATTTAGTAAGCTTGTATGAAAAAGCTCTCTCTTGCGCTGTTTGTTTGTCTTATGCTGTAAACAAAAGAATTTTCTTGAAAAGAAAAATAAGTTTAATTTTTCTAACGGTTTTTCTAAGTATTTTTAAAATTTTTTAATAATTATTATGTGTCATGTTTTTTTTTAATTTGTATTTCTTTTCTGTTGTATTCTTCTTTCTCTCTTTTCTCTTTACATGCCTGAACATGTTTATTAAACAAACAAATTATAAATGAAATAATTAATAACGCTCTACTATCTACGCTCTTGCTTGAAAAATTAAAAAAAAATTTAATTTACATCTAAATTTAAACTGTTTTTATTTAAACAAAATTTTAAATAATAATGGAAATTTTCTTTTTTTGTTTCGAAATTTGCAAAAAAAAAAAAAATACAGTTTAAATTTACAAACTTTTGTCCACAATTGCTTTTACGTCATGCTAATCAAGGTAAGCCTGAGATATTTATGAAAAAAAAAGAAGAATTTTAATTTGAGTTTATTTTTTTTTAATATAAAATTTTGTGGTGTTTTTTTGCATGCTTTTAAAATAAAAAACTAAATTTATGGAAAAATTTATTCAATTTTGTAAAAATTTGTTTTGTGTTGTTTTAAAAATTTCCAGCTATTTTGTTTATTTTTGTAATTTTGTTCAATTTATTTCGATTTTTTTTTCTATTTATTTTAAGTTTCTTAACTTTATTGTAAATTTTGTAACAATTTTTTTAAATTTATTTAGAATTTTTCTAATTTATAAAATTTTTATTAATTTTATTGTAATTTTGTTAAGTTGTTGTTTTAATAATTATTTTAATTTTTGATTTTTCTATTATTTTTTGAAATTTTTCTTTATAATTAAACATTTTTCCAGCTTTAGTTGCTTTTTTACATTAATTCGGATTTTTCCTATTGAATTTAAGCCTTTTCTGGACTTATTAGCTATTTTTTGCTAGTTAGTACCAATTTTGTTTTCCATTTGACCTTTTTGTCATTTTAAATCCAACGGTTTCTGCAGCCAACCCCTACAGTGTAGCCAACCATTTCGTTTGTTTACAATTTATTCAGCTCTCATTACTTTACAAAATACCTTTGCATGCTTTTAGGCTTAACAAAACTAAATGTCTACACTAGTGTCGCCAGATGTGGGGATTTGTCCGCAAATTGTGGATTTCACTTAATCGCCTATATTTCTTTGAATAATCAAGCTATCGGGATAAAGTTTGGCCTATTACACTGTGCAACAAGAAAATCTTTCCTGAATAAGACCAACGGGAAATGATAGTAGACCATCAGTCACAAAGTTAGCTCGTTAATTTATAGTGGGCCACCTTAAAGGTGACCGTATTTTACTCTTATAATGTTAAATTACACATATAAAAAATTTGACAACTGGTCAAATTCCCATTCAGGTTTACAATATGGCTCCTTTTTCGGAAAATTTAAGCAGTTTGTTTCATCATTCATTCTCAACAATTATTGTATGTTAGTGATTTTTAACCATTTTTTGCTGTTTTCTTAAATAGTCTGTTATCTGTTAACTTTGTAACAGTTAATATTATTTTACCATTTAGTTCAACGTTAGTTATTTAACGGCTTAAGTCAGACATGGAAAACTCAATACTAAGTATTATACTTTTTTCACAAGTTTTGGCCATCGACAAAGATCGCGGTCCCCTTGTTATACCTTCTTCAAAATTATAAATTTTTGCTCTTAATAGTATTAACCTATATACTAGCCAATAGACTAGTCAGTAAGCTAATATGTAGATTAGTAAATATCCTAATCCATGGAGTAGTCAAGGGATTTATCAACAGTACATAGGCTTGCCAATGAAGTTAACATACTAGTCATTAGATCTTTGCACAGACTAGTCCATAGATTTGTCAAGAGACAAGTAGAGACTAATCAAGATACTAGTAGCTAGTCACAAGATTAATCCTTAGAGTAGTCAATAGACTAGTCTAATGAAGTTTATATACTAATCAATAGATCCTTCCATAGACTAGTCCATAGATTTGTCAAGAGACAACTAGAGACTTAAGATACTATTAGCTAATCAAGATATTAATCCTTGAATAATCTAGTCCATAGAGTAGTCAATAGACTAGTCCATAGACTAGTCAATAGACTAGTACATATACTAGTCAATAGACTAGTTCAAAGCCTAGTCCATTAACTAGTCAATAGATTAGTCCATATACTAGTCCATAGTTAATAGACTAGTCAAGAGACTAGTTCAAAGACTAGTCAAGGGACTAGTTCAAAGACTTATCTATATACTACTCAAAAGACTGGTCCATAAACTAGTCAATAGACTAGTCCATAAACTATTCCATAGACTAGTCAATAGTCTAGTTAATAGCATATTCAATAGTCTAGTCAATATTATAGTCAATAGTCTAGTCAATAGCCTAATCAATAGTCAAAAGACTAGTGCATACACTAGTTCAAAGACTGGTCCATATACTACAATAGACTAGTCCATAGACTAATTTACAGACTTCTCAAGAGACTAGTCCATAGACCAGTCTATAGACCAGTCCATACACCAGTCTAAAGACTAGTACATAGACTAGTCCATAAACTAGTCCATATACTAGTCAATAGACTAGTCCACAGACTTGTCAAGAAAATAGTTCAAAGACTAGTCCATAGACAAGTTAATACACTGATCAGTAGACTAGTCAATATATTAGTCCATACACTAGTCCATAGATTAGTAAATAGGCTAGTTAATAGACTAGTCAAGGGACTAGTTCAAAGGCTTGTCGGTATACTAGTCAAAAGACTGGTCCATAGACTAGTTTACAGACTAGTTCATAGACTAGTCCATAAACTAGTCTACAGACTATTCAGTAGATTAGTCCATAAACTAGTCCATAGACTAGTCAATAGTCTAGAAAACTTCGTCTAATCAATAGACTAGTGCATACACTAGTTCTAAGACTTGTCTATATACTACAATAGACTAGTCCATAGACTAATTTACAGACTTCTCAAGAGACTAGTTCAAAGACTTCTCCATAGACTATTCAGTAGACTGGTCAATGGACTAGTCAATAGACTAGTCCATAGACTAGTGAATAGATTAATCCATACACTAGTCCATGGCTAGTTAATAGACTGGTCAAGGGACTAGTTCAAAGACTAGTCCATAGACTAGTTCATAGACTAGTCATTAGACTAGTTCATAGATTAGTTCATAGACTAGTCCATATACTATCAATACTCTATTCCATATACCAGTCAATAGGCTAGTTCATATACTAGTCAATAGACAAGTCCATATACTAGTCAATAGACTAGTCTACAGACTTGTCAAGAAAATATTTCAAAATCTAGTCCATAGACTAGTCAATAGACTAGTCCACAGACTTGTCAATAAATTAGTACATAGACTAGTTAATGGAGTATTCCATAGACTAGTCTCTTGACTAGTCCACAGACTTGCCAAGAGACTAGTACAAAGACTAGTCCATAGACTAGTCAATACACTAGCAGTAGTCTTGTCAAGAGATTAGTTCAAAAACTAATCAATAAACTAGTGCCTATACTATTCCACTGACTATTCCACACCTGACTTAAGGTAAAATTGCATTTGCAAAAAGAAATCAAGAAGAAAACTTCGTTAAATGGTTCATTTTGTTAGCTTTACATTAGATTTTTTTGCCTATTCTAATTCTTATTATTATTTTTTTTTTGTTGCTGCCCATTTCATTATCTATTTTACATTCTTTCATTTGTTATAAAATAAATACAAATACCATATAAATTATTTTGTTTGTTTATTTGTTTTGTTAATTTCTGCGTGTAATACATATTTGTAGTTGTTGTTACTAGTTCTCTTTTCTATATTTGACAGTCTTAGTTAAGTGTCGTCTGTCAACGTTGGTTTAGTTTGTTTGGGGACGTTGTTAGAACAATTAATGTCTGTTATCTAAAAAACTTTATAATTAAGATTTAATTTTTTTTTTATAAAAATAAAATAAATGGCTTCAGAAACCAAGGTGAGAGTTTTGTCAAAAATGGGGGAAAAAATGAAAGTGTAAAAAGTAGTTTAAGCAAACTATTAAGTGTTTGAAAAAAAATTTTTGAAAAAAGCTTTTTGTAAATAAACCTGATATTTGCTGTTATACGAACTTTTTGTAAAATAAGGTCGTTAAATATAAAGATATATAGTGCCAAAACATAATCAAATTTACATGGTGTTAATATTGTGCTAATTTATTTCTTATATAAAAAAGTGGAACATCAGACTTTTTATATATCAATGGAAAGGAAATAAAGTATACTTTTTCAAATTATAAAAACAAAAATTTAATATTTTAATGAACTACAGCTTTTTTTTATTAAATTTTCTTGTTTCTGGTTTTTGCCATAATTTATTTTTAAACTATACAAGAAAAATTAAACAAATTATATATCAAAGGAAAGCTAATTATTTCCACTTTTATAAACTTTATAAATAATTAAAAAAATCTATTAAATTAAAAAATTATTAAAGATTAAAAAAAAATGTAAAAAGTCGTTGGTTTATATCTAGTTTAATTAATTTACAAATCGAAAAGCTAAACCTATTGTACATCATTTGAAAGCTCATTAAGTGCAATTTTAATATATAACAAAATATTAAAGAATTGTTGTTAAATATAAATTTTTAGAGAAATTTTTTTTAAAAGGAGTTTTCTTTGGAAAATATCCTCTAGAGAAAGCTTCTAGATAGAGTTATCATTGGACAAGTTTTTTCTCTAGAGAGAGTTTTCTTTAAAAACTTTACTCTAGAGAGAGTTTGCCTTACAAAAGTTTCTCTGCAGAGAGTCTGCTTTAGAAAAAATTATCTACAGAGAGTTTTCTTTAGAAAGAATTTGCTTTTTAAGACTTACTCTAGAGAGAGTTTTTTTTAGAAAAGTTTCTCTAGAGAGAGTTTTTTTTAGAAAAGTTTCTCTAGAGAGAGTTTTCTTTAAAAAAGTTTCTCTAGAGAAAGTTTATTTAAAAAGAGTTTGCTTTAAAAATGTTTCTCTAGAGAGACTTTGCTTTAGAAAAGTTTCTCTAGAGAAAGTATTCTTTAGAATAGTTTCTTTAAAGAGAATTTTTGTTTAGAAAAGTTTCACTAGAGAGAGTTTTCTTTACAAGAGTTTCTCTAAAGGGGTTTTTCTTTAGAAAAGAAAGAGCTTTCTTTATAAAAAATTCTCTAGAGAGAGTTTGCTTTAGAAGAGTTTCTTTAGAAAAAGTTTACTTTATAAGAGTTTCTCTAGAGAGAGTTTTTTTAGAAAAGTTTCTCTGGATAGAGTTTTCTTTAGAGAATTTTCTCTACAGAGAGTTTTCTTTAGAAAAGTTTCACTAGAGAGAGTTTTCTTTACAAGAGTTTATCTAAATAGGGTTTTGTTTAGAAAAGAAAGAGTTTTCTTTAGAAAACTTTCTCTAAAGAAAGTGTTCTTTACATGAGTTTCTCTAGAGAGAGAGTTTTCTTTAGAAAAGTTTCCTTAAGCAAGTTTATCTAATCAGAATTTCCTTTAGAAAAGTTTCACTAGAGAGAGCTTTCTTTACAAGAGTTTCTCTAAAGATATTTTTCTTTAGAAAAGAATGCGTTTTCTTTAGGAAACTTTCTCTAGAGAAAGATTTCTTTAGAAACGTTTTTCTAGAGAGTTTTTTCTTTACATTAGTTTCTCTAGAAAGAGTTTTCTCTAGAAAAGTTTTTCTAGTGACAGTTTCCTTAAGGCGAGTTTATCTAGAAAGAGTTTTCTTCAGAAAAGTTTCTCTAGAGAGAGTTTTCTTTACAAGAGTTTTTCTAAAGATAGTTTTCTATAGAAAAGAATATCTAAAGAAAGTTTTCTTTAGAAAAGTTTCTCTAAAAAGAGTTTTCTTTAGAACATTTTCTTTAGAAAGAGATTTCTTAGTAAAAGTTTCTCTTGAAATAGTTTTTTAGAAACGTTTCTCTAGACAGAGTTTTCTTTAGAAAAGTAAAAAAGAAAATAGAGTTCTCTTTAGCAAATTTTCTTAAAAAAGAGATTTACAAGAGTATCTCTAGAGAGAGTTTTCGTTCGAAACGTTTCTCTAGAGAGAGCTTGCTTTAGCAAAGATTCTCTATAGAGAGTTTCCTTTAGAAAAGTCTGAGAGAGTCTTCTTTAGGAATGTTTCTCTAAATAGAGTTCTCTTTAGCTAATTTTCTTAAAAGAGAGATTTACAAGAGTATCTCTAGAGAGAGTTTTCGTTAGAAACGTTTCTCTAGAGAGAGTTTGCTTTAGAAAAGATTCTCTATAGAGAGTTTTCTTTAGAAAAGTTAAAGTTTTCTTTAGAATAGTCTGTCTGGAGAGAGTTTTCTTTAGAAAAGTTTCTTTAGAGAGAGTTTGATTTAGAAAAGTTTCTCTAGAGAGAGTTTACTTTATAAGAGTTTCTCTGGAGAGAGTGTTCTTTAGAAAAGTTTCTCTAGACAAAGTTTTCTTTCTCTCTCTAGAGAGAATTTCTTTCAAAAAAGTTTTCTCTGGAGAGAGTTCTCTTTAAAAAGGTTACTCTACTGTTTCCTGTGGAATACATTTCTATAAAAAATACTCTGTAGAATTAACTATTTAGTAGTTAATTAAATCTCTACATTGGCTAGTAATGGGGCGAAATAATCCCTTGAAAAAAAACAGACAATTACACTTTCACACTTATTTGACAGCAATAAACTCATGATAAATGATTAACTAAATCGATATTGAAATTACTATAAAAAAAACAATTTTATTCAACAGTTTTTTACCCCTTATTTGTAAACAAAAAAGAAACCTTATCAATATACAAAAAAACTCATACATTATTCACATATTTTTAACTCAAATTAATCAATAAATATGATTTTTAAATAACTAGAATAAAAGATAAAAAAATCAACAATACGCACAAAAACAAAAATATTTCAACATTGTTTAGTTATCGGAATTTCTGCAGAAATTTTATGGCAAAAATGTTAAAAGTCCCAAGATTTAAATTCACTGTGTTACGCAGCCCTTTTAAGCCAAAAAGGTGAAGAGATTGCAACAAAAATCCAACAACCTTAATAATGTTTTAACATGACAACAGAATGTTAAATAAATTTAATTAGTTGCAACGATAAAAAAAAGAAATAATTTTAGATTTTGTTTTAAAAAATGTAATTTTTAGTTAGTATTTTTTAAGATTTCTTAACCAAAACACTTTTCCTATATTTGAAACTAAATTCAAATTGGCATATTAAGGAATTGAGTAATAAAATTGTGTGAAAAATTAAAAAAAGTCTTAATAAAATTTTTAAAATTTTTGCTGTTACTTAAAAAAATATATTTTTAATTCCGGTGTTTATTTTTAACCGCTAATTAAATTTCATTATAATTGTTTATTGATAACGTCAATAAAGAGTTCAATTGTATTTTTTAACTTTACTTTGGTAATTTATTTATCAAAAAACACTTTAAATTAATAAATTAAATCACATAAGAGACGTTGAAATCTAATCTTTAAATAATTAGTTAAAAAAAGCTTAACTGTTTGAAATTGAGGTGAAATGTTATAAAAAAAAACATAGGTAATCAAGCAGCCCCTCTATAAAATAAAAGTTTTTAGACCTGCTAGAGAGTAAGGCGTCATCGATTGATAAATCTTATAATGAAAGCTTTTTTGACATATTAATAAAAGTGGTCTCTTCCCTAAAAAAAATCTATTTTCTTTAGGAAAATTCAATTCCAAATTTGTTATGAAAGGTTTAAAGCTTTCAAGTAAAGCTTCTTAAAAAAAATTTTAAAAATCATAATAAAAGATTTTATGATAAAGAGCTTTTATTTTTTTGTATAAAACTTTTCAAAAAGCTTGTTGAACAAATCATTTTGAAATAATAAAAGCTTTACCAAAAAGCTTATTTATTATTTCTATATAATAAAATCTTTTTAATAAAGACTTTTTATAAAAACTTTTTTATAATAAAAATACATATAACCGAAATTTTAACGAAAGCCTTTTTATCAAAATTTTTTATAAAATGTAAAAGATTTCTTATCAAGATTTTTAAAATAAAAGCTTTGGGACAAAGTTTTTTTAATAGAAAAAGCTTTTCTATAAAGCTTTTTAAATTTTTTTTATTTTGTTAATAAAAAAGATTTTTTATATAAAAAGCTTTTTTACAATAAAAGCTTAAATAAAGACTTTTTATAATAAAACGTTTTTTTAACAATAAAAGTTTAAACCAAAGTTTTTATTATAAAAGCTTCTTAATAAATACATTTTATAATATGTAAAAGTTTTCTGGTAATAAAAGCTTTTCGATTAAGCCATTTCACAAGGTTCTTTTATAATAAAAGCTTTTTTAAAAAACTTTTTGGTAATAAGGACAAGACATTCTTTATAATAAAAACTTTTGGAAAAAACCTTTTTGCAAAGAAAGCTTTAAGCAAGGATTTTCTAAAAACCCTTTCTATAATAAATAGCTATTATCACAATTAAAGCTTTAAGCTAAGTTTTTATTATAAAATCTTTTTCTGATAAATACTTTTTATAATAAAAGCTTTCGATTAAGATTTTTATAATAAAACCTTTTTGTTAAGCTTCTTTATAATAAAAGCTTGTATAACGGCTTTTATAAAAAATACTTTTAAGAAAATATCGTTTTTTAAATTATTGGAAATAATTGTAAACACCAAGCTTTTATAAAGTGCTCATATTATAGAAATAATTTTGAAGTTTTTGTGTGGTAGAGCTTTTAAATGAAGCCTTTTAACAATAAAAGTAAAAAAGAGTTTTTTTAATATAAAAGTTTCAAAAAAGCTTTTTGTAATAAACACTTTTGAAAAAAGCTTTTTGTAATAAACATTTTGAAAAAAGCTTTTTATAACAAAAATGTTTGAAAAAAGATTTTTATTACAAAATTTTTGAAAAAAGCTTTTTATAACAAATATTTTCGATAACAGCTTTTTATAACAAAAAATTTTTAAGTTTTTTTTGTAATAAAAACTCCTGAAAAAAGCTTTGTGTAAGAAAAGCTTATAAAAGCTTTTTTTACTATAAGCTAAAGCTATATATACTAGAAGTTTTTAACAAAACTTTTTGTAATGAAATCCTTTTGCAATAAAATCGATTAAAACTACTTTTCGGTTCAAATAACGAAATCTTTTCAAAAAAGCTTTCTTTATTATAAGCTTTTGCAATAAAAAATATTAAAAATGCTTTATGCAACAAATGAGTGTAAAAACTTTTCGTAATAAGAGCTTTTTGTACTAAAAATACTTTTTTTTATAACGAAAGCTTTCCAAGAAAGCATTTTTATAATTAAATTTTTTTGGGATAGTTTTATATAAAGTTTTTTCGATAAAGAGTTTTCTATAATGAAAGCTTTTTAGTCAAGCTTTTTTTATTAAAAACTCTTTATTGAGCTTTTTCATAAGACATTTGTTAACACATGTATTTCACCAAATTTAAACTTTTCACCAAATTTAAGCTTTTTAATAATAACAACTTTTTATAAATGATTTTATTATAAAAGTTTTTTTAAAGAAAAATTTTCTATTATAATGAAAGCTTTTACTTGTTTACTTTTAAGAGCTTTTTCGGAATTTCCGTTTAATGTGTGTTATGGTTTCAAGTAAAGGGTTCTTATTATTAAAGCTTTCTTAAGGAAACTTTAAGAAAAGCTTTCATATTGTGAAAACTATAACAATTGTTATAAAAGCTCAAAAATCTTTCTATGAGGAACATTAATTATAAAAGCTTTTAACAAAGCTTTCTATTTCCAAAGCTACAAATAAGAGTTGAGCTTTTAGAACATAAAAAAAGCTTTTTTGTAGAAAAATATCCAAAAAGGCTTTTAAGAACGAATTTCTTAATGAAAGCTTTTTGTTTATTTTGTATGGTATAAACACTTGACTTAATAAAAGACTTTAACGAAAAGTTTTATTAATTAAAAGCTTCAATCTATAGTAAATATTGCACTTTTTTAATATCCCTTGATGTTTAAACGTTTTGCATGATTTCTGTTAAATGTTTTTTATATTTATTTGTTTGTCTTAATTAAAGTTTTTTTTTATAGCAATTAAATACTCTATATTTGTTTTTCTTTTTTTTTGTGAGCAATTAAAGATTTTGTTTGTGTTTACAATGAAATGGAAACGTTTGATTAATTATTGCCTTTATAGATTTTTTCGTTATTTATATAGTTTTGCTTGAAAATTGTTTATATTGCAAGTAATATTTATTTTACGTGGATTTTTTTAAGTTTTAATTAAAAAAACTACTTTTAAAATGTTTGTAAATATATATATATATATATATTTTTTTTTTTGCTACTAACTGTTAATGTAATAATTTTAAAGAAAACTAACCAAAGGCTAAAAATTTAATTAATTTTTTTGTGCTTTTTTTTCTTTTTTTATGTTTTTTTTATAAACAAAATCTAAAACATGCTGCGCGCTTTGCTTTTTAATGATATATAAACAAACTGCTTAAATTCTAAATGGAAATTTAGATCAACGAAGCTCTGGAATTGGCGCTGGCAGCAATTGACAAAGAGACGATACCGCAGCTACAGCAGCAACAGCAGCCAACGCCACAGCAACAGCCAGAGAATTTGTATCCAATAACTGCCCCATCCAATAATACTATTTCCACTACTACAACAACTACTACTACTAACAACAATAACAACAACAACATTTTGAAAGAAATTGCCCAGGAAACGGAAATACTTGAAGTTGTTCATAAAACTTTAGAATCAAAAGAAAAGGAGGAAATTTTAATAAATAAAACCGATGAAGAGAAATGTGAAAAATTAAAATTGGAAGAACAATTTACCACAACTTTGGAAATTAAAGAAAAATCTGAAGAGGAAATCTCAAAAGAACCCATTTATGAGAATATAAGCTCCACTACATCAACAGGAGAAGTAGATGTGGTTATAACAACTAAAAAAACATCATATCAACAACAGCAGCAGCAACAACAACAACAAATCATTCCAAGTATGATGAGTAAAACCCAAATTGATATAGATCTTACAACAACAACAACAACTAATAATGATTCCAAACAAAATTTCAATTCTCAAAATCTTAAACAAAATCAAAATTCAAATTCAAATCAAACAATTAAACAAAATTTAGCATCAGCATCTAATCAATTACAAAATAGTCAAATTAACAACAGTTTTAATTGTCCAAATAATAATAATAATAACAACAACAACAGTAAAATTAATAATAATATACAAAATAATCAAAATATTAATAATAATAATTGTAAAGTAGTTGAGTTAACAAATGCTTTTGCTAACACAACAATAACAACAACAACATCAGCCAAAACTACAACAACAAAAAATAAAAATCATAGTGATTTAAACACAACAACAACTTTTAAAGAAATCACCTTCAATCATCTCGAACAGCCCACTATTGAAAGCTCAGAAGTCGAAATCAAAACTACAGCTTTAACAGTAAACGATAATCTTCCAAAAACTCTTCCTACAACAACTAAAGAAACCGCTATAAACAACCCTAACCCATCTGGCGATCTTAACACGGAACCTTATTATCAAGTACCCAAATCTAGTGAACCCTATTATGATGCACCCAAACATTTAAAACCGGTACCGGTCTATGAAAATATTGAAATATTCTTCAATGGCAATAACAGCAGCGACTTAAACCCCCATGATTTAAGTGTTAATCTACAACCGCCCAAAGAAAAACCACCACCACCCCCGGTCGATAGTCCTCCTCTTTTCGATGATGTCGATAGCAGCAGTCACACCGATGCCTGGTCATCGGATAATACCTACGAGACCCTGTCACGTCATCAACTTAATCATCACAATCATCAACATCATTTATCCCCAGATCAACCTTCGCCACCCATTAAACGTATGAACTCTACGAAGCGCATTAAGAAGGAATTGCGCAATAAACGTTCTAGTTTCTTGGGTATTGAGGGTTCATCTTTGGATGATGATGAAACTTATTTGGAGCTTACGGTGGCCCCACCACCCGATATGGCTCAACTGTTGCAGGAGGAACGTCGCTTGGAGAAGCAATTGTATTTGAAAGCAGGTTTATGTGATAGTTCGGATACAGGTGAGTGATTAATTTGTTATACTTTTCTTCTCTCTTTGGCCACTTGTTACCATTTCCATGTTTGGTTGCATTCCAAATAGAAAATTTAATCCGTTTAGTGTCTGTGTGTGTTGTTAAAAGGTTAAGGGTGAGTCGTCATATGTGTTTGCTTCTTAAAAACATATAATGACTTACTTATAGTTTTATATATACATATAGAGGGGGCCTTTACATGCTGAGAGGTGCAGCACCATATCATTGATTTTTTGTGATTTTCTTTTTCTCGAAGCTTACATGTACATAGTTATTTGGCTCAGCACCTTTTAACTTGTAAGCTTTTGATAAAGCTTAATGTAGGTCTTAAACTGTTTACGGGTTTACAAACGTGTTTTGTAAATATTTTCTGAAGAAAAACGGTTTATAACTAGTGGTGCCCGGTCCGTGTTACAGGCCCATGAAATGAGTAAACATTGGCCAAACTGTAAAACTTTACAGGAACACTTCGCACGATCCGTGGAACATATGCTTGGAATTCTGTCCTTATATAGATGGATGGATGGATGGATAGATAGATAGATAGATAGATTAGATAGATAGATAGATAGATAGATAGATAGATAGATAGATAGATAGATAGATAGATAGATAGATAGATAGATAGTAGATAGATAGATAGATAGATAGATAGATAGATAGATAGATAGATAGTAGATAGATAGATAGATAGATAGATAGATAGATAGATAGATAGATAGATAGATAGATAGATAGATAGATAGATAGATAGATAGATAGATAGATAGATAGATAGATAGATAGATAGATAGATAGATAGATAGATAGATAGATAGATAGATAGATAGATAGATAGATAGATAGATAGATAGATAGATAGATAGATAGATAGATAGATAGATAGATAGATAGATAGATAGATAGATAGATAGATAGATAGATAGATAGATAGATAGATAGATAGATAGATAGATAGATAGATAGATAGATAGATAGATAGATAGAATAGATAGATAGATAGATAGATAGATAGATAGATAGATAGATAGATAGATAGATAGATAGATAGATAGATAGATAGATAGATAGATAGATAGATAGATAGATAGATAGATAGATAGATAGATAGATAGATAGATAGTAGATAGATAGATAGATAGATAGATAGATAGATTAGATAGATAGATAGATAGATAGATAGATAGATAGATAGATAGATAGATAGATAGATAGATAGATAGATAGATAGATAGATAGATAGATAGATAGATAGATAGATAGATAGATAGATAGATAGAAGATAGATAGATAGATAGATAGATAGATAGATAGATAGATAGATAGATAGATAGATAGATAGATAGATAGATAGATAGATAGATAGATAGATAGATAGATAGATAGATAGATAGATAGATAGATAGATAGATAGATAGATAGAGATAGATAGATAGATAGATAGATAGATAGATAGAGAGATAGATAGATAGATGATAGATAGATAGATAGATAGATAGATAGATAGATAGATAGATAGATAGATAGATAGATAGATAGATAGATAGATGGATAGATAGATAGATAGATAGATAGATAGATAGATAGATAGATAGATAGATAGATAGATAGATAGATAGATAGATAGATAGATAGATAGATAGATAGATAGATAGATAGGTATTTCTAGCTGTTATTCCTAAGAAATCATGGAAAAACTCCAACCTCAGAAACTAAGTTTCTGCTTAAAGCGTTGACCTTAAGCGAATAAAATTTCGAAACACTAATAAACCATCTCTCCCCCATTTAGGTGAAAGTCGCGATTCCGGAGTCTCTGAGAATCATTCTCGCCAGAGTAGTGAACACTATACGAACTCTTCGGAAGAGAATGAAACACACGATGACACAACATCACCTTTAACGCTGCAAACACAAACCGGTTTGGATGTACCACCACCAGCTGATATGTTATACCAAAACGATGGTCTACTCGCGGTGGTGCAAACACCACTGTTAACAACAGTCAAGGGAAATTCGGCCGAATCATGGACCGAATCGGCTACAGTAGCAGCAGCAGCTACACAATCACTAACCGAGGCCACCGCAACAGCAAATGCTAAAATGATGTCCATCGAAGAGAAGATACGAGAACAGGAAGAAGTGTTAAGAGTAGAACGGGAGCTATTGCAATTGGAACAGGAAGAGCTGAAGCGGCAAAGAGAAAATCTTATGTTAAGAGAGAATATGGCTAGGAGAGAGTTGCAGCATGGAGCCAAAATGTTAATGTCGGCCAATAGACGTTCTTTACAGGATCTTAATGGTTTGGGTGGTGGCATGACGGTGGTAAATATTAATGGTGAGGCGGGAAACAATATGGATATGTATCATTCACAAATGAATCATAATATGCAGAACTCTCAGCATTTGCTAAGTCAAACACAATTGGCTCAACCTCAGCAGCAGCAGCCACAGCCGCCACAACAGCAATCCCAACAAATTTATGCTAATATTCCAAATTTACAACAACAATACTATCACATGGAAAACGATTATCGCAAATCCATGTCCGATATTAATGAATTCTCCAAACGTATGATGTCACAACCGCCACCTGCACCACCCTCCAAACCCATGCGTGCCATGCATATTAATACCAATACCACCAATGGCATAATGATTAATGGCGATCATCAGGATTATGCTGGCCGCCAAAGACATTCTTTAAATTCACAACATTTTGGTGGTTCTTTGGTTAAAATTGCTCCTGCACAGCCCACAGCTGCCCCACGAGCAGCTCCCCACATCTATTCCAATTATCATCATCAATCGGTGCAGAATTTAAGTTCTTCTACCACGGCCCCCCAGTCTGCCCAAGTGGTCAACAGCAATAACAGTGTCAATCAATCACTGTATCCCGGCAATATGTCACGCAATACCTTACATGCTTTAAGTGCTACACCAAAACCCAAATACACCGACGGTTGGGTACAAGTCCAGCAACGCAAATCGTACGATAGTAATCTAGCCAATGATCCAGCTTGGCTATCGGCCTATCAACAGAAACGTAAATCTATGCCGGATTCTTATCATGGTTATAATCAAAATAATCATTGGCTGATCCAAGAGGCCGAACAAAGACGTTTGAGTGAACAACAACAGCAACAGAGAAGAACTGTTAACACTACGAATACCAACACAGTGCATCAGTCTAATAATAAGTTGGTGAATGGCTCTGCTATGATATCGAGCTCGACAAACGGCAAACCTTTGCCCGATTCCATAATACAAACTCTAACGGAGAGAGTGCAAAGCAAAGGCATTGGTGAGAGAAAGAGGTAAGTTTTTCAATTGTAATTTAAAAAAAAAAAAAATGAAATAACAAACTAAATCTCTTGCTTAATTCCAGAAATACTTTAGACAAAAGTCCCCTACATGCCGCCTCTACATACCAACAATATCAACAGCAGCAATACAATAACAAACTAAATCAACAACAACAACAGCAGCAACAATCAACTGTCTCCAATGCTGTTATACACCGTCATAATAATATAATAACTTCAACAACATCAGTCTCCACAACGTCCACGTCCTCCACTACCAATCTACAAGGCCAGTCAAATCTTAATACTACAACCCAGCAACAACAACAACAACAACAGGACAAAGTACTAAGTGTTAGTGGCAAAAAGAAATGTTCTCACTGTGGCGACGAATTAGGTAACTTTTGCATCAATGTTGGTTGTGAGTGTTAAAAAAGTTTATGAAAAATCAACAAACAAGTTATCGAGGCATTAGTTTTCTTTTGGGAATCACTAAATCACTTAGATTGCGTTCAGAAATATAATCATATTTGGAAAGAATTTTGAAAAAGCCAACATAAACTCACTCATTTTTAAAATTTTGAATTTGTAGTAAAAAAATGACAGTAAAGCAAAAGAAAAACTCTTCCTCTTAAGAAACTTTTCTAAAGAAAACTCTCTCTAGAGAACCTTTTTGAAAAAAAAACTGTCTCTGGAGAAACTTTTCTAATAAAAACTCTCTCTGGAGAAAATTTTCTAAAGAAAACTGTCTCTTGAGAAACTTTTCGAAAGAAAACTCTTTCTTGAGAAACTTTTCTAAAGAAATTTCTTTCTTAAGAAACTTTTCTAATGAAAACTCTTTTTTGAGAAACTTTTGTAAAGAAAAAACTCTCCAGAGAGAGTCTGAGATATTACTAACAAAAACTCTCTCTAATGAAACTTTTTTAAATGAAACTTTCTCTGAAAACTTTCTAAAAAAACTCTCTGGAGAAACTTTTCTAAAGAAAGCTCTCTCTAGAGAAACTTTTCTAAAAAAACTCTCTCCAGAGAAACTTTTCTAAAAAAACTCTCTCCAGAGAAACTTTTCTAATGAAGTAAAAACTCTATGTGGAGAAATTTTCTAAAGAAAACTCTTTCTAGAGAAACTTTCGTAATGAGAACTCTCTCTGCAGAAACTTTTTTAAAGAAAACTCTCTATAGAGAAGTTTTTTTTAAAGAAAACACTATCTGGAGAAGCTCTTCTTAAAAAAACCTCTCGTGGGAAACTTTTCTAAAGAAATCTCTCTCCAGAGAAACTTTTTTAGAGAAACCCCCGTTAAGATAAATTCTTTTAAAAAGAACCCTCTCTAGAGAAGCTTTTCTAGAGAAGAGTCAGAGAGAGTCTGAGATATTACTAACAAAAACTCTCTCTAATGAAACATTTTTAAAAGAAACTTTCTCTGAAATCTTTCTAAAAAAACTCTATGGAGAGACTTTTCTAAAGAAAGCTCTCTCTAGAGAAACTTTTCTAGAAAAACTCTCTCCAGAGAAACTTTTCTAATGAATACCCTTCTAAAAAACTCTCTATGGAGAAATTTTCTAAAGAAAACTCTTTCTAGAGAAACTTTCGCAATGAGAACTCTCTCTGCAGAAACTTTTTTAAAGAAAACTCTCTTTAGAGAAGTTTTTTCTAAAGAAAACACTCTCTGGATAAGCTCTTCTTAAAAAACCTCTCGTGGGAAACTTTTCTAAAGAAATCTCTCTCCAGAGAAACTTTTTTAGGGAAACCTCCCTTAAGAGAAATTCTTTTAAAAAGAACTCTCTCTAGAGAAGCTTTTCTAGAGAAAAGTCTCCTAAAAAAGAACTTTATTATAGAAACTATTCTAAAGAAAACTTCATAGAGAAAAGTTTTTTTAAAAGAGAACTTTACCTTTAGAAACTCTTTAGAATGTAAATTTTTAAAGAAAAGAGAAAATATTCTAAAGAAAACTCTCCCTAGAGAAACTCTTAAGAAAAAATCTTTATTTAAAGGAACTTTTCTTAAGAAAACTCTCATTATAGAAACATTTCTAGAGAAAGCTTTATCTCGAGAAACTTTTCCAAGGAAACTTTCTAGAAACTCTTTTGAAAGAAACTTTTTTAAAGAAAACTCTGTGTATAGAAAATTTTCCATAAAAACTCTTTCTAGAAAAACTTTTTTCAAGAAATCTTTCCCTAGAGAAACTGTTTCAAAGAAAACTTTATTTAGAAAAACTTTTATAATAAAACTCTCTCTGGAAACTCTTTCTAAAGCAACTTCTCTAAAGAAAACTTTCACAGAAAACTCTTTTCAGAGCAACTTGTGTAAAAAAAAAAACTTTCTCTAAAGTTTCTTTTTCTTTAAATCCTTTTAAAGAAAACTTTCTCTAGGTAAATTTTTTTAAAGAAAACTATCTCTAGAGCAACTTTTCTAAATAAAACTTAAAGAAAACTTTCTCTAGGGAAATTTTTCTAAAGAAAACTATCTCTAGAGCAAGTTTTTTGAAATAAAACTTTATTTAGAGAAATTTTTCTAAAGAAAACTTCTTTATACAAAATTTCCCTTGGAAAACTTATTTCAAGGATTCGTCTCTCAAGTAAAATCTGTTGAGAGAGAATCTTTTCTTTATAAAACTTATTCCAGGAAACCTTTCTAAAGAAAACTCTCTCTAGAAGAACTTCTTTTGCTTTACTATTCAAGATCAACTTTAGTAAAACATTTTCATTAAATTTTTATTTATTTCTTTAACGTTTATTTCACAAAAACTTAATTCAAATTTCCTATCTATTTCCTTACATGCCTGTGCTCTCATTAAATGGATTTTTTTACATAATTTTTAATAGATATGGGTTGCACAGCCGATAAATGCCGTCATACACATCGCGAACTAAAATATATTGTTTGGGTGTAGTTGAACGAAACGAACGAATATTAAAAACAAACGAATTTAAATTTTTAACAATATTAATTTTTTTATTAAAAAAAATTTATACATTTTTTTTTGTTTAAAAATAAATATAATTTTTGAGTTAAAATGTAACTTTTGCTGGATATTAGTTAATTATTTCTTAATTTTTGTTTTAAAGAAAACCGAGAAATTTTTTGCTAAAAAAAAATTTAAACCACCTTTAGAATAATAAATATGAACCCACCCAGCTTGCTAAAGCAGTTAAACGAATTTATTTAAAATGAAAATTAAAAGGTTTCAAGGCTTAATTAAGGCTTAAGAGAATTAATTATTTTTGTAGATAACAAAATATTTAAGTTTATTATATTAAATTTAAGTGTATTATACAAATTTGCTGAATTTTCATTAGTTTAGTTTAAGAATCTATTAAAAATATTATAAATCTCTGTAGAAAATTAGGTTAAAAGTTTTTTAAGGATAAAGTTTGCTTAATTTAGTTTTTCATTAAAAAATTGCGTCTCTAGAAAAACTTTTTTGGAAAAACACTTTTTAGTGATAGATTTCTAATGAAAACTCTTTCTACAGAAACTTTGCTAAAGAAAATTCTCTCTAGAGAAACTTTTTCAAAGAAAACTTTATCTACAAAAATTTTTCTAAAGAAATCTCTATCTAGAGAAACTGTTCTAACAAAAACTTAGTCTGTAGAAACTTTTCTATAGAAAACACTCTAGAGAGACGTTTCTAAAGAAAACTCTCTTCACATCTTTTCAAAAGATAACTTTTTCTAAAGGAACTTCTCTCTAGGAGAACTGTCTTAAAGAATCCTCTAAAGAAAGCTCTCTCTTATATAAAGTTTTTATAAAGAAAAATTTTATGGAAAAGAAAATTCTCTCTTATATTAAGTTTTTCTAAAGAAAAAACTTTCTAGAGAAACTTTTCTAAAGAAAAAACTTTCCAGAGAAACTGTTCTAAGAAAAGCTTAGTTTATAGAAACTGCTCCAATGAAACCTAAGTCTAGAGACACTTTTTTTAAGCAATACTCTGTCGAAAGAGAGAAAACTCTCTCTTATATGAAGCTTTTCGAAAGGAAACTCTTTATATGAAAATTTTTAAAGAAAACTCTCTCTAGAGAAAATGTTCAAAGGAACCCTTAGTTTAGAGAAACTTTTCTATAGAAAACTCTCTCTAGAGAAACCTTTCTAAAGAGAACTCTCTCTAGAGAAACCTTTCTATAGAAAACTCTCTCTAGAGAAACATTTCTAAAGAAAACTCTCTGTAGAGAAACTTTTCTAAAGAAAACTTTCTTTAGAGAAACTTTTCTAAAGAAAGTACTCTTTTCAAAGAAACATTTTTAAAGAAAACTATCTCTAGATAAAATTTTTAAAAGAACACTGACTCTGGTGCAAATTTTTCAAATAAAATTTTCTATAGAGACAATTTTCTAAAAAAAAATCTCTCTAGAAAAACTTTTCTAATCGAAACTCTCTCTAGAGAAACTTTTCTAAAGATATCTCTTTCTAGAGAAACTTTTCTTAAGAAAAATGTTTCCAGATAAACTTTTCTAAACAAAACTCCCTCTAGAGAAACTGTTTTAAAGAAAACACTCTTTCCAAAGTAACTTGTCTAAAGAAAAGTATTCCAGGAGAAACTTTCCTAAAAAAAACTCTCTCTACAGAAACTTTTCTAAGAAAATCTCTTTCTAAACTTTTTTAAAGAAAACTCCCTTAATAGAAACTGTTTAAAGAAAATACTCTTTCCAAAGAAACATATCGAAAGTAAAGTATTTCTAAAGAAACTTTTCTGAAGAAAACTTACTCTGGTTTTCAAGACAAGTTTCTATAGAGCGACTTTTCTAAAAAAAAATCTTTCTAGAGAGACTTTTCTAAAAAAACTCTTTATAGAAAGACTTTTCTAAAGCAATCTCTTTCTAGAGAAACTTTACCAAAGAAACTTCTTTAAAGAAAGCTCTTGTGAAGATTTTCTAAAGAAAACTTTCTTTAGTGAAACATTTCTTAAAAAACATTCTCTAGATAAACTACACTTAAGAAAGGAATCTCTTTAAAGGAAACTCTTTCTAAAGAAACTTTTCTAGAGAAACTGTTTTAATGAAAAAACTCTTTATAAAGAAACTTCTCTGAGAAAAACTTTCTTGGGAAGTTTTTCTAAAGAAAACTTTCTTTAGCAAGACTTCTATATAAAAAGAACGTTCTCTAGAACAACTTTTTTAAAGATAATTCTCTCTAGAGAGAAACTTTTTAAAAGAAAATTACCTCTAGAAAAAGCTTTTTAAAGAAAACTTCCTGTAAAGAAACATCATTAGAGAAACTCTTCTAAAAAAACTCTATCTAGAGAAACTTTAAAAATCACTCTCTAGAGAAATTTTTGTTAAGAAAGCTTTTGTAAAAAAACGCTCTTATGTGAACATTTTCTAAAGAGAAACCTTTTTAAAGAAAACTTCCTGTAAAGAAACTTTACTAGAGAAATCTTCTAAAAAACTCTCTCTAGTGAAACTTTAAAAAAGCACTCTCTAGAGAAAATTTTGTTAAGAAAACTCTCTGTGTTGAAACTTTTCTGAAGAAATCTCTCTCTTATGTAAACATTTTCTAAAGAAAATTCTCTTATGTGAACATTTTCTAAAGGAAACTATCTCTAGAGAAACTTTTCTATAGAAAACTTTGTCTTATATGAAGTTTTCTAAAGAAAACTCTTTCTAGAGAAACATAGCTAAAGAAAACTCTCTTTGTAGACAAATTTCAAAGAAATCTCTCTGTTGAGAAGCTTGTTGAGAACTTTTCTAGAGAAAATTGTCTCTAGAGGAACTCTTTTAAAACTTGCTCTGAAGAAACTTTTCTAAGCAAAAGATCTTAAAAGTCCAACTAATTAGATTTTGTTTATTGAGGTTAAGTTTTAGTTTCAAAGCAAATTTCTCGGTTTTCTATAAACTTAAAAAAACACAACAACAAAACCAACTTTATTTTTTTTTTTAAATTTTACTTTTTATTTAAAATATTTTTTATAATTTTAAATTAAATTAATTTTCTTTTACTTTCCCCTTTAAAAAAACAAAAAAAATCTTCTAGGACGTGGAGCTGCCATGATTATTGAATCTTTACTATTATTCTATCACATCAACTGTTTCAAATGCTGTGTCTGTCATGTCCAGCTGGGCGATGGTCTTAATGGTACCGATGTTCGAGTGCGCAATCATAAATTACACTGTCAAAATTGTTACTCAAGTGATGATGGCATTAAGTTTAGTTGTGTTTAAGTAAAATTTAAAAATAAATATTTAACTAATTGTTGTTATTGTTAAAAAAAATATATAAGAATAAATTAAGGCTTAAAATAATTACATACATACAAAAGAAAATACATACATATTTGTTAACCAAGTTAATAATATTATATGTATTGTAACGATTTAAATTTTTGAAATATTTATAACATTTATTAAAAACTTTAATTAAAGAAAACAAACTAAAATATACTTATAAATGTTGAATTTTTAACATTTTTTAAAAATGTTTTCAAAATTTGTCCTTTTTTTATATTTATATACAAAAAAAAAAAACAAAACATTTATATAAACAAAACAAATGTATTTTTCAAAAATTTATATATAATTGTCTTAATTATGCTCTTTTTTTTAAACAACCCATTGGTGTCTTTTTTAAACTAAATGTCAATAATATTACCACAAACTCTCTTCCGCTCTCTAACTGTGTTTTTTTTGGAAAAAATTTTATGAAATTTACCATAATTATTAAAAATATATTAAAAGCTTGAAAAAATAAAAAATCTCTATGAAATGTTAAAACGATTATCGAAATGTTTATGAAGTTTTATGCTAAATATTGAAATTTAAAAAAAAAATCGAAAATAAAAACTGTTACGAATTGCTAAAGCAAATATTTTAAACTAAATGCAATAAATTTATAATTATATTTTAAACTTAAACCCAATTGTATCATATCATTTAATTTATGCTAAATTTTTGTTATAAGTTTATGAAATTTTATTAAAAAAAATTGTTAAATGTCTTTAAAATTTGGCTTTAAATTGTGTAAAAAATTATTAAAATTGTATTAAATTTAAAACATCTCTTAACTTTTCTTTATGTTCTTTAAATTTAAATTAACATTTTTATGTGTTTAACCTTTACTTTTAAAACTAAAATCTTTTTTTTATATATATAAATATTATTATGATGATGATGATTATAATTACGCTCTTTAAACTTTAACAAAACATTATTAAGAATTACTATTATTAACAAAACTTTATATTTCTGTAAAAAGGTATGCTTGAATTATTATTATACTATTATTACTATTATATTATTATTATTTTTATCTTTATCTTTTCGAAAAAAATGTTAGTTGTTTAATCACAAATCAATAAACAAAAAAATACACAAAAACTTTTCAAATTGTTTTAAATTAAAAGGAAATTATGTTAACATATAAGAGCTTTTCTCAAGAATACACTGTCCAGAGCAGGCCTGGAAAATTCAGTACTTATGTAAGTACTCTTTTCAGTAATTTTAGATATTGATAAATACCGCGGAGACCCCACGACAAATTCGGTATTTTTTTAACTCTAAACGTTTGATAAGTGGCCCACGTAGTAGTTTATAGTCTAGTCTACAGTCTACTCTATAGTCTAGTCAACATTCTAATCTATAGTCTATCTATAGTGTAGTCTATATTCTAGTCTATAATCTCGACTATAGTCCAGTTAATAGTTTGGTCTACAGTCTAGCCTAGCCTAGCCTTGTCTATAGTCTATACTCTATAGTATATAGTATAGTCTAGTCTAGTGTAGTCTACTCTAGTCTAGTCTATAGTCTTGTTTAGTCTAGTCTAGTCCATAGTCTAGTCTACTATATTGTCTATAGTCTGGTCTAGTGTAGTGTTGTCTACTCTAGTCTAGTCTATAGTCTAGTGTAGTCTAGTTTAGTCTAGTCTATAGTTTAGTCTAGTCCATAGTCTAGTCTACTATATTGTCTATAGTCTGGTCTAGTCTATAGTCTAGTCTATAGTGTGGTTTAAAATATAGTATACAGTCTAGTCTATAATCTAGTATATATTATAGTCTTTTGTCTAGTCTACAGTCTAGTATAGTTCAGTATTTTGTCTAGTCTATAGTCTAGTCTACAGTCTAGTCTATAGTCTAGTCTATAGTCTGGTCTATAGTCTAGTCTATAGTCTAGTCTGTAGTCTAGTCTATAGTCTAGTCTATAGTCTAGTCTATAGTCTAGTCTGTAGTCTAGTCTATAGTCTAGTCTATAGTCTATAGTAGTCTATAGTCTAGTCTATAGTCTAGTCTATAGTCTAGTCTATAGTCTAGTCTATAGTCTAGTCTATAGTCTAGTCTATAGTCTAGTCTATAGTCTAGTCTATAGTCTAGTCTATAGTCTAGTCTATAGTCTAGTCTATAGTCTAGTCTATAGTCTAGTCTATAGTCTAGTCTATAGTCTAGTCTATAGTCTAGTCTATAGTCTAGTCTATAGTCTAGTCTATAGTCTAGTCTATAGTCTAGTCTATAGTCTAGTCTATAGTCTAGTCTATAGTCTAGTCTATAGTCTAGTCTATAGTCTAGTCTATAGTCTAGTCTAGTCTAGTATAGTAGTCTAGTCTATAGTCTAGTCTATAGTCTCTAGTCTATAGTCTAGTCTATAGTCTAGTCTAGTTAGTCTAGTCTAGTAGTATAGTCTAGTCTATAGTCTAGTCTATAGTCTAGTCTATAGTCTAGTCTATAGTCTAGTCTATAGTCTAGTCTATAGTCTAGTCTATAGTCTAGTCTATAGTCTAGTCTATAGTCTAGTCTATAGTCTAGTCTAGTCTAGTCTATAGTCTAGTCTATAGTCTAGTCTAGTTTATAGTCTAGTCTAGTCTATAGTCTAGTCTATTCTATAGTCTAGTCTATAGTCTAGTCTATAGTCTAGTCTATAGTCTATTCTATAGTCTAGTCTATAGTCTAGTCTATAGTCTAGTCTATAGTCTAGTCTATAGTCTAGTCTATAGTCTAGTCTATAGTCTAGTCTATAGTCTAGTCTATAGTCTAGTCTAGTAGTCTAGTCTAGTCTATAGTCTAGTCTATAGTCTAGTCTATAGTCTAGTCTATAGTCTAGTCTATAGTCTAGTCTATAGTCTAGTCTAGTCTATAGTCTAGTCTATAGTCTAGTCTATAGTCTAGTCTATAGTCTAGTCTATAGTCTAGTCTATAGTCTAGTCTATAGTCTAGTCTATAGTCTAGTCTATAGTCTAGTCTATAGTCTAGTCTATAGTCTAGTCTATAGTCTAGTCTATAGTCTAGTCTATAGTCTAGTCTATAGTCTAGTCTATAGTCTAGTCTATAGTCTAGTCTATAGTCTAGTCTATAGTCTAGTCTATAGTCTAGTCTATAGTCTAGTCTATAGTCTAGTCTATAGTCTAGTCTATAGTCTAGTCTATAGTCTAGTCTATAGTCTAGTCTATAGTCTAGTCTATAGTCTAGTCTATAGTCTAGTCTATAGTCTAGTCTATAGTCTAGTCTAGTCTAGTCTATAGTCTAGTCTATAGTCTAGTCTATAGTCTAGTCTATAGTCTAGTCTATAGTCTAGTCTATAGTCTAGTCTATAGTCTAGTCTATAGTCTAGTCTATAGTCTAGTCTATAGTCTAGTCTATAGTCTAGTCTATAGTCTAGTCTATAGTCTAGTCTATAGTCTAGTATAGTCTAGTCTATAGTCTAGTCTATAGTCTAGTCTATAGTCTAGTCTATAGTCTAGTCTATAGTCTAGTCTATAGTCTAGTCTATAGTCTAGTCTATAGTCTAGTCTATAGTCTAGTCTATAGTCTAGTCTATAGTCTAGTCTATAGTCTAGTCTATAGTCTAGTCTATAGTCTAGTCTGTAGTCTAGTCTATAGTCTAGTCTATAGTCTAAATAGGTTCATAAATAACGGAGATATGCAAATATATGCAAAATCCGAGACAATTTCTGAAAATTTCATAAAAAATGGTGTGATGTTTGGTGCACGCTGAGACAGAAATTATAAACAAACAACAACACACATAATCATTCGGTAAAGTTTGTTCTTGTATGTACTTGCTTGTTTATAAAAACAAAGCTAAGAAAGAAGAACACTCTACGAATGAAGCAGTAATTATTAGTTAGAAATATCTATGCTTGAGAAAAAACGAAACACGCAAAATCCTTAACATACCAAAACAAATAAAAACCCATTTATTCTCTTTCTGCTTTACTTTCTAAACGATCCTACCAGCAAGTGTAGTAGCACATGCATATAACAAATCTAAACAGAACAAAACCAACGGTTAAATTTTACAAACGCAACAACAATAACCAACAACAAATTGCACGTTGTTTTTGTAAAAGTCTGTAAAAGCCCGTCCAAAAACCCACTATACACAAACAAATGGCAGTGTGACACTGATGACACAATAACAAAAGAAACGTACAAACAAATTTCATAAACAACAACAACTACGGCTGCAGATTTTAACAAGTCGCGGCCTGATGCCATGCGAAACCTTTGAAACAATAACATTGCTATGTATTATAACAACAAATATATGGGGAGGGAGAAAAACAACAACAATAATAATAAGAAAGTTTTGTATCAAGAAAATCATACGATTTTGAACAAAATTGTTAAATTTGTTAAATACCTACAAATAATTATACCGCAATTTGTTTTGTATACATTTTGTTTAAATTTTGCAAAAACAAACTTACCTTTGCATGTATTTGAAAGGTTGCCTGTGCAAAGTTGCCAAAGCAAAGAACAGCATTCTAAAACTAATTAATTTCTTATGGGGTAAAACACTAAAACACTTAATTACATATTTTTATTTGTCATTTTCCCTTAATTAACACTGTTTTAAATAAATTAATCCAAAAAATACAGTTTTTACTGGCATCTTCATAAATTTTAACAAAAATTGCATCCGCTTAGTTAAAAGATTAAAGGAGAACTAAATAAAAAAGGAAGAAGACGAATGAAAGAGAAAAGCTAAACTGTTATACGCACTTTCTATACACTTATTAACCTCCTTAAGATATGCTAAGCATTTGGCGACTTTGAATTCTGAACAAATATTGGCAACACTGTGCAATTGGCTATAATAACTAAATCAAGTCTAGTAGTTAACATACATATATGTTAAGGCAAATTTTAACATCCATTTTACAATTCTATTTAGATAACAGCAATTAAATTAAATTCTTTTAATAAGATTATTAAATTAAAATTAATAACTATATAGAATAAGGTATTAAAAAACGTAAAAAAATTATCTTAAACTCAGCCTTAAGATAGGCTACATTATTTGTTTTTATAAATAAACTAGCTATACCCAGTGTGCTTCGCTACCCTCATCGTAATGGAATAAAATAAATATTATTGTAAATGTATATATATCTACAATATCAAAAAGTCCCCTATTTAAATTTATGTTTATATATTCAATATTTTAGAAAAAAGTGCCGAAAAGTCCCCTTTTATAGGTTATCACTTAATCTTGGCTGTACTTGCTTAATTTCATGTTTCTAGGTTCAATATTATAGAAAATTCAAAAAGTACCTTTTGAAGAACGAAAAAGTACCAAAAAGTCCCCTTTTATAGATTCTCATTTACTCCAGGCTCTATATGCTTAATTTCATGCTTCTAGGATCAATATTATAGAAAATTCAAAAAGTACCTTTTGAAGAACGAAAAAGTACCAAAAAGTCCCCTTTTATAGATTCTCATTTACTCCAGGCTCTACATGCTTAATTTCATGATTCTAGGATCAATATTATAGAAAATTCAAAAAGTACTTTTTGAAGAACGAAAAAGTACCAAAAAGTCCCCTTTTATAGGTCTTCACTTAATTCGGGCTCTACATGTTTAATTTCATGTTTCTAGGTTCAATATTATAGAAAATTCAAAAAGTACCTTTTGAAGAACAAAAAAGTACCAAAAAGTCCCCTTTTATAGTTTCTCACTTAATCCAGGCTCTACATGCATACTTTCATGTTTCTATTTTCAATATTATAGAAAATTCATAAAGTACCTTTTGAAGAACGAAAAAGTACCAAAAAGTCCCCTTTTATAGATTCTCATTTACTACGGGTTCTAAATGCTTATTTTCATGTTTCTAGGTTCAATTTAATAGAAAACTCAAAAAGTACCAGTCGAAGGACGAAAAAGTACCAAAAAGTATGAAATTAAGCTCTACATGCTTAATTTCATGCTTCTAGGATCAATATTATAGAAAATTCAAAAAGTACCAGTCGAAAGACGAAAAAGTACCAAAAAGTCCCCTCTTATAGATTCTCATTTACTAAGGGCTCTACATGCTTAATTTCATGTTTCTAGGTTAAATTTTATAGAAAACTCAAAAAGTACCAGTCGAAGGACGAAAAAGTACCAAAAAGTCCCCTTTTATAGATTCTCATTTACTAAGGGCTCTACATGCTTAATTTTATGTTTCTAGGTTAAATTTTATAGAAAACTCAAAAAGTACCAGTCGAAGGACGAAAAAGTACCAAAAAGTCCCCTTTTATAGATTCTCATTAACTAAGGCCTCCGCATGCTTAATTTCATGTTTCTAGGTTAAATTTTATAGAAAACTCAAAAAGTACAAGTCGAAGGACGAAAAAGTACCAAAAAGTCCCCTATTATAGATTCTCATTTACTCTGGGCTCTACATGCTTAATTTCATGTTTCTAGGTTAAATTTTATAGAAAACTCAAAAAGTACCAGTCGAAGGACGAAAAAGTACCAAAAAGTCCCCTATTATAGATTCTCATTTAATCTGGCAATCTATGTTAAATTTTATAGAGAACTCAAAAAGTACCAGTCGAAAGACGAAAAAGTTCCAAAAAGTCCCCTTTTATAGATTCTCATTAACTAAGGCCTCCGCATGCTTAATTTCATGTTTCTAGGTTAAATTTTATAGAAAACTCAAAAAGTATCAGTCGAAAGACGAAAAAGTACCAAAAAGTCCCCTTTTATAGATTCTCATTTACTAAGGGCTCTACATGCTTAATTTCGTGTTTCTAGGTTAAATTTTATAGAAAACTCAAAAAGTACCAGTCGAAGGACGAAAAAGTACCAAACAGTCCCCTTTTATAGATTCTCATTTACTAAGGGCTCTACATGCTTAATTTAATGTTTCTAGGTTAAATTTTATAGAAAACTCAAAAAGTACCAGTCGAAAGACGAAAAAGTACCAAATAGTCCCCTTTTATAGATTCTCATTTACTAAGGGCTCTACATGCTTAATTTTATGTTTCTAGGTTAAATTTTATAGAAAACTCAAAAAGTACCAGTCGAAGGACGAAAAAGTACCAAAAAGTCCCCTTTTATAGATTCTCATTAACTAAGGCCTCCGCATGCTTAATTTCATGTTTCTAGGTTAAATTTTATAGAAAACTCAAAAAGTACAAGTCGAAGGACGAAAAAGTACCAAAAAGTCCCCTTTTATAGATTCTCATTTACTCCGGTCTCTACATGTTTAATTTCATGTTTCTAGGTTCAATATTATAGAAAATTCAAAAAGTACCTTTGAAGAACGAAAAAGTACCAAAAAGTCCCATTTTATAGATTCTCATTTACTCCGAGCTCTACATGCTTAATTTCATGTTTCTAGGTTAAATTTTATAGAAAACTCAAAAAGTACCAGTCGAAGGACGAAAAAGTACCAAAAAGTCCCATTTTATAGATTCTCATTTACTCCGAGCTCTACATGCTTAATTTCATGTTTCTAGGTTTAATTTTAAAGAAAACTCAAAAAAGTACCTGTGTTGAACGAAAAAGTAGCGAAAAGTCCCTTTATTATTAATTTCATGTTTCTATTTCGATATCATAGAAAACTCAAAAAGGACCAGTTGGAGAATGAAAAGTACCAAAAAATATCACTTGATACCGGGGTTCCAAATAACACCCCATTAGGATATTTCGTGTTTCTAAATTTAAAAATTTTATCTAAATTGGATCATTGTGGTTGAATAAAATCAAATTTCCCGTTTTTACCCCTTTTGGTACTTTTTTCCTCCCCATTAACGAAATAAAAATTCTATTCCAAAAAGTTGCAACATCGTAGTGGGAGCCCGTTATTATGTATTCATATGTATAAGTTAATAAACCAAAAACAATGTTTTATGAAAAAAGTACCAAAAATAGGTACAATTTTAACCCCTTGAACGTCCGAATATCCAAAAAGTACTAAATTCATATTTTTATTTTTTCGTTAAGTTATGAAGGAGTCAAAAATATTTTTTGAATGTGCACTGGTTTAAAAGATACATGGGGTGCGAAAAAAGTACCAAAATACAGTTTTTACCCGTTTATTCCCTAAAGGGGCCGAATTTTAAAAAAGTACCAGACACCTGTCCGTTTATTTTTTAAATGAACGGCGATAAGCTTTAAACTGTTTTTGTATCTTTTCTAGTTTAGGAGATATAAGGTTACCGAATTTACCCGTTTTTACCCTTGTTTACCCCCTAAACATTCGAATTTCCAAAAATCCCGTCTTAGTGGATCTATTTGGCGGGAGACCAACCTCCTGTCCAAATTTCAGCTCTTTAGCTTCAACCGTTTAGGCTGTGCGATGATGAATCAGTCAGTGAATCAGTCAGTCAGTCAGTAACGTTAGAATTTTATATATATAGATAATAGTTTTGTCTACAACTGTAATAATATTGCGCATATATGTACTGTGTTTAATGTCAGTTCAGAAATGTCCATGAATGTTTACGCAAAATCCTGCTGATAGATTTAAGCATTTTGACATTTTAGCTATTCTCTTTCATTTGCACATTCTACTTTTTTATTAGTTCTCTTTTAACCTTTAAACTAAGCGGTTGCAAGACTTATTTTAAAATTATGTTTTTTCATAACAATTTATTAACTTTGAAAATAATTTAAAGTATTAAGTGATTAACAAGTGCAAATAACAAAAAACAAGTGTTAAAGTGTATTTTTAAGAAATTTCTAGATGCTCTGCCGCCAACAACACCCGTCATCATCCCGTAAAGTAATCAATTATAAGAAAAAACAACAAGTATGTAAGTAAAGAATATTAAATGTGATTTTTTCTTAAGTATTATTATTGTTGTACTTTCATTACAACAATTTTTGTTGTTATATACAGCATTGTTATTGTTTCAAGGGTTTTGCATTTCATTAGGCCATTTCTTTTTGTTGTTGGTTGTCAGAACAAGCCTGCATGCCGAAACATATGTTGTTGTTTATAAAATGTATTTGTACGTTTTTGTTTTGTTATTGTTTTTGCATTTTGGTTTGAGGGGAGTTGATGCTTTTTCACTTGCTGCATGCGTTTTGTTGTTTATGAAATGTATTTGAGTGTTTTTTGTTTTGTTATTGTGACGTCACTGTTTTTTGCGCTTTGTTTTGAGGGGAGTTGATGCCTTTTCACTTACTGCATGCGTGTTGTTGTTTATAAAATGTATTTGTGTGTTGTTTTGTTTTGTTATTGTGACCTCACAGTTTTTGCATTTTGTTTTGAGGGGAGATGATGCTTTCTTATTTACTGAATGCGTGTTGTTGTTTATAAAATGCATTTGGGCGTTTTTTTTTTGTTTTGTTATTGTGACGTCACTGTTTTAGCATTTTGTTTTGAGGGGAGTTGATGCTTTTTCACTTACTGCATGCGTGTTATTGTTTATAAAATGTATTTGTGTGTTTTTATACCCACCATTAAAAAAGATGGGGGTACCTATATTGATTTTGTCATTCCGTTTGTAACACATCGAAATATTGGTCATAGACCCATAAAAGTATATATATTATGGATCCTTATTAAATTCTAAGACGATCTAGCCATGTCCGTCTGTCTGTTGAAATCACGATAGGTACCACACGGGAGGAGCTAGACAGTTGAAATTTTGCATAAATATTCTCCATTGCTAAGGTTTGTTTGGTATTAAAGATGAGCAATATCGGTCCACGTTTTCGGATAGCCCCCATACTAGTGGACCTCCAAAAAACAGCTTTAACGGGCATAACTGTTTTATAAGTACGAGTATAGCGATGAAATTCGACATAAATAAGTTTAATGTGAGCCAAAATTTTTCTACCAAATTTTTTGAGGGTCGGTCATAATTGACCCTACTCCTCATATACTGTCCCCTTCAGAAAATGACTTTAATACTCATTACTGCACTAAACATTCGAGTATAGCGATGAAATCTGACATAAATTAGTTTCATATGAGCCGAAATCTTTTTACCAAATTTTTTTAAGATCGGTCCATAATTGACCCTACCCCCCATAATTTATGTCTAGAAAAAAACTTGAAAACTTATATTTAAGATAATTTGAGTATGCTGAATCCGGGAAAAATAATATTTTTTGAATTTAAGTTTTCCCTAGTGAGTTATAGAAGGCCAAAGTTAAATGTCGAATATATTCGACATTCGAAAAACAGTCTCCAAAAAGTACCACCAATATTTTTTATGATTTTTTTTTTTTTTTGTAAAATGTCTTCTTAAACTTCTTTCAATACAATACAATTTAAATCTGCATAGTCCGATCTCCTAAAATACAATTTTTTTGGCCATTAAATGAAGCTGTTTTTTAAACGTTGTTAAAAAGCACTTTTTAAAAAGTAGTCATAAGTGACAATTTCTTAAAATCTGATATTTAAATACTTTTAAAATACGGAAGATCTTTCAAAATCTCAATTATAAATATAATAAAGTCTTCATTTTCGTCTAAAAGAAAAAAATTAAAACTAAAGTTAAATATTATACCCAAAAAATGCTTAAAAACAGAGTCTATTGTAATGCCGAATATATTCGACAAAACCACGGAAAGGGTTAAACGATCATTGCTGGCTTAAAAATACGAGTTATGAAATACGGTTATGAAATTCGACATAAAAAGCTTTTATACGAACGTTAATCTTGCTGCCGAATTTCATCCGGAATGTGGCGGTAATTAACCCTACCAAAATTAGGTCTACAAAAAGTTATGAAAAATCGATTTTTGAAGGAAAATATAAGTGATAACAAAATAAGCTTATTTTTCCATTTAAAAGTGTTTTAACGAAGTTAAAAGCGATTTTAGTTTTCTTAACATTTTTGCTAAAAAAAAAATCGATTTTTGAAGGAAAATATGAGTGATCACAAAATAAGCTTATTTTTCCATTTCAATGTGTTTAACGAAGTTATAAACGATTTTAGTTTTCTCATGTTTTTTGACCAAAATATCGATTTTTGAAGGAAAATACGAGTGATCAGAAAATAGGCTTATTTTTCCATTTAAACGTGTTTTAACGAAGTTATAAGCGATTTTAGTTTTCTAAAGTTTTTTGACCAAAAAATCGACTTTTAAAGAAAAACATGGGTGATAACAAAATAAGCTTATTTTTCCATTTAAACGTGTTTTAATGAAGTTATAAACGATTTTAGTTTTCTTAAGTTTTCTGACCAACAAATCTATTTTTGAAGGAAAATATGAGTGATCACAAAATGAGCTTATTTTTCCATTTAAACGTGTTTTAACGAAGTTATAAGCGATTTTAGTTTTCCCATGTTTTTTGGCCAACAAATCGATTTTTGAAGGAAAATATGAGTGATCACAAAATAAGCTTATTTTTCCATTTAAACGTGTTTTAACGAAGTTATAAGCGATTTTAGTTTTCCCATGTTTTTTGACCAAAAAATCGATTTTTGAAGGAAAATATGAGTGATCACAAAATAAGCTTATTTTTCCATTTAAACGTGTTTTAACGAAGTTATAAGCGATTTTAGTTTTTGTAAAAGTTTTGACGAAAAAATCGATTTTTGAAGGAAAATATGAGTGATCACAAATAAGCTTATTTTTCCATTTAAATGTGTTTTAACGAAGTTATAAGCGATTTTAGTTTTCTAAAGTTTTTTCACCAAAAAATCGATTTTTGAAGGAAAATATGAGTGATCACAAAATAAGCTTATTTTTCCATTTAAACGTGTTTTAACGAAGTTATAAGCGATTTTAGTTTTCTTAAGTTTTTTCACCAAAAAATCTATTTTTGAAGGAAAATATGAGTGATCACAAAATAAGCTTATTTTTCCATTTAAATGTGTTTTAATGAAGTTATAAGCGATTTTAGTTTTCTTAATTTTTTGACCACAAAATCGTTTTTTGAAAGAAAATATGAGTGATCACAAAATAAGCTTGCTTTTCCATTTAAACGTGTTTTAACGAAGTTATAAGCGATTTTAGTTTTCTAAAGTTTTTTCACCAAAAAATCGATTTTTGAAGGAAAATATGAGTGATCACAAAATAAACGTGTTTTAACGAAGTTATAAGCGATTTTAGTTTTCTAAAGTTTTTTGACAAAAAAAAAACAAAAATCGATTTTTGAATGAAAATATGAGTGATCACAAAATAAGCTTATTTTTCCATTTAAACGTGTTTTTACGAAGTTATAAGCGATTTTAGTTTTTTTAATTTTTTTGACCAAATAATCGATTTTTGAAGGAAAATATGAGTGATCACAAAATAAACTTATTTTTCAATTTAAACGTGTTTTAACGAAGTTATAAGCGTTTTTAGTTTTCTTAAGTTTTTTGACCAAAAAATCGATTTTTGAAGGAAAATATGAGTGATCACAAAATAAACTTATTTTTCCATTTAAACGTGTTTTAACGAAGTTATAAGCGTTTTTAGTGTTCTTAAGTTTTTCGACCAAAAAATGGATTTTGAAGGAAAATATGAGTGATCACAAAATAAGCTTATTTTTCCATTTAAACGTGTTTTAACGAAGTTATAAGCGATTTTAGTTTTCTAAAGTTTTTTGACAAAAAAAAACAAAAATCGATTTTTGAATGAAAATATGAGTGATCACAAAATAAGCTTATTTTTCCATTTAAACGTGTTTTTACGAAGTTATAAGCGATTTTAGTTTTCTTAATTTTTTTGACCAAATAATCGATTTTTGAAGGAAAATATGAGTGATCACAAAATAAACTTATTTTTCAATTTAAACGTGTTTTAACGAAGTTATAAGCGTTTTTAGTTTTCTTAAGTTTTTTGATCAAAAAATCGATTTTTGAAGGAAAATATGAGTGATCACAAAATAAACTTATTTTTCCATTTAAACGTGTTTTAACGAAGTTATAAGCGTTTTTAGTGTTCTTAAGTTTTTCGACCAAAAAATGGATTTTGAAGGAAAATATGAGTGATCACAAAATAAGCTTATTTTTCCATTTAAACGTGTTTTTACGAAGTTATAAGCGATTTTAGTTTTCTTAATTTTTTTGACTAAATAATCGATTTTTGAAGGAAAATATGAGTGATCACAAAATAAGCTTATTTTTCCATTTAAACGCGTTTCAACGAAGTTATAAGCGATTTTAGTTTTCTGAAGTTTTTTGACCAAAAAACCGATTTTTGAAGGAAAATATGAGTGATCACAAAATAAGCTTATTTTTCCATTTAAACGTGTTTAAACGAAGTTATAAGCGATTTTAGTTTTCTTAAGTTTTTTGACCAAAAAACCGATTTTTGAAGGAAAATATGAGTGATCACAAAATAAGCTTATTTTTCCATTTAAACGCGTTTCAACGAAGTTATAAGCGATTTTAGTTTTCTTAAGTTTTTTGACCAAAAAATTGATTTTTGAAGGAAAATATGAGTGATCACAAAATAAGCTTATTTTTCCATTTAAACGCGTTTCAACGAAGTTATAAGCGATTTTAGTTTTCTTAAGTTTTTTGACCAAAAAATTGATTTTTGAAGGAAAATATGAGTGATCACAAAATAAGCATATTTTTCCATTTAAACGTGTTTTTACGAAGTTATAAGCGATTTTAGTTTTTGTAAAAGTTTTGACGAAAAAATCGATTTTTGAAGGAAAATATGAGTGATCACAAATAATCTTATTTTTCCATTTAAATGTGTTTTAACGAAGTTATAAGCGATTTTAGTTTTCTAAAGTTTTTTCACCAAAAAATCGATTTTTGAAGGAAAATATGAGTGATCACAAAATAAGCTTATTTTTCCATTTAAACGTGTTTTAACGAAGTTATAAGCGATTTTAGTTTTCTTAAGTTTTTTCACCAAAAAATCTATTTTTGAAGGAAAATATGAGTGATCACAAAATAAGCTTATTTTTCCATTTAAATGTGTTTTAATGAAGTTATAAGCGATTTTAGTTTTCTTAATTTTTTGACCACAAAATCGTTTTTTGAAAGAAAATATGAGTGATCACAAAATAAGCTTGCTTTTCCATTTAAACGTGTTTTAACGAAGTTATAAGCGATTTTAGTTTTCTAAAGTTTTTTCACCAAAAAATCGATTTTTGAAGGAAAATATGAGTGATCACAAAATAAACGTGTTTTAACGAAGTTATAAGCGATTTTAGTTTTCTAAAGTTTTTTGACAAAAAAAAAAAACAAAAATCGATTTTTGAATGAAAATATGAGTGATCACAAAATAAGCTTATTTTTCCATTTAAACGTGTTTTTACGAAGTTATAAGCGATTTTAGTTTTTTTAATTTTTTTGACCAAATAATCGATTTTTGAAGGAAAATATGAGTGATCACAAAATAAACTTATTTTTCAATTTAAACGTGTTTTAACGAAGTTATAAGCGTTTTTAGTTTTCTTAAGTTTTTTGACCAAAAAATCGATTTTTGAAGGAAAATATGAGTGATCACAAAATAAACTTATTTTTCCATTTAAACGTGTTTTAACGAAGTTATAAGCGTTTTTAGTGTTCTTAAGTTTTTCGACCAAAAAATGGATTTTGAAGGAAAATATGAGTGATCACAAAATAAGCTTATTTTTCCATTTAAACGTGTTTTAACGAAGTTATAAGCGATTTTAGTTTTCTAAAGTTTTTTGACAAAAAAAAACAAAAATCGATTTTTGAATGAAAATATGAGTGATCACAAAATAAGCTTATTTTTCCATTTAAACTTGTTTTTACGAAGTTATAAGCGATTTTAGTTTTCTTAATTTTTTTGACCAAATAATCGATTTTTGAAGGAAAATATGAGTGATCACAAAATAAACTTATTTTTCAATTTAAACGTGTTTTAACGAAGTTATAAGCGTTTTTAGTTTTCTTAAGTTTTTCGACCAAAAAATGGATTTTGAAGAAAAATGCGGGTGATCACAAAATAAGCTTATTTTTCCATTTAAACGTGTTTTAACGAAGTTATAAGCGATTTTAGTTTTCTAAAGTTTTTTGACAAAAAAAAAACAAAAATCGATTTTTGAATGAAAATATGAGTGATCACAAAATAAGCTTATTTTTCCATTTAAACGTGTTTTTACGAAGTTATAAGCGATTTTAGTTTTCTTAATTTTTTTGACCAAATAATCGATTTTTGAAGGAAAATATGAGTGATCACAAAATAAACTTATTTTTCAATTTAAACGTGTTTTAACGAAGTTATAAGCGTTTTTAGTTTTCTTAAGTTTTTTGATCAAAAAATCGATTTTTGAAGGAAAATATGAGTGATCACAAAATAAACTTATTTTTCCATTTAAACGTGTTTTAACGAAGTTATAAGCGTTTTTAGTGTTCTTAAGTTTTTCGACCAAAAAATGGATTTTGAAGGAAAATATGAGTGATCACAAAATAAGCTTATTTTTCCATTTAAACGTGTTTTAACGAAGTTATAAGCGATTTTAGTTTTCTAAAGTTTTTTGACAAAAAAAAACAAAAATCGATTTTTGAATGAAAATATGAGTGATCACAAAATAAGCTTATTTTTCCATTTAAACTTGTTTTTACGAAGTTATAAGCGATTTTAGTTTTCTTAATTTTTTTGACCAAATAATCGATTTTTGAAGGAAAATATGAGTGATCACAAAATAAACTTATTTTTCAATTTAAACGTGTTTTAACGAAGTTATAAGCGTTTTTAGTTTTCTTAAGTTTTTTGACCAAAAAATCGATTTTTGAAGGAAAATATGAGTGATCACAAAATAAACTTATTTTTCCATTTAAACGTGTTTTAACGAAGTTATAAGCGTTTTTAGTGTTCTTAAGTTTTTCGACCAAAAAATGGATTTTGAAGGAAAATATGAGTGATCACAAAATAAGCTTATTTTTCCATTTAAACGTGTTTTTACGAAGTTATAAGCGATTTTAGTTTTCTTAATTTTTTTGACTAAATAATCGATTTTTGAAGGAAAATATGAGTGATCACAAAATAAACTTATTTTTCAATTTAAACGTGTTTTAACGAAGTTGTAAGCGATTTTAGTTTTCTTAAGTTTTTTGATGAAAAAAATCGATTTTTGAAGGAAAATATGAGTGATCACAAAATAAGCTTATTTTTCCATTTAAACGCGTTTCAACGAAGTTATGAGCGATTTTAGTTTTCTGAAGTTTTTTGACCAAAAAACCGATTTTTGAAGGAAAATATGAGTGATCACAAAATAAGCTTATTTTTCCATTTAAACGTGTTTAAACGAAGTTATAAGCGATTTTAGTTTTCTAAAGTTTTTTCACCAAAAAATCGATTTTTGAAGGAAAATATGAGTGATCACAAAATAAACGTGTTTTAACGAAGTTATAAGCGATTTTAGTTTTCTAAAGTTTTTTGACCAAAAAATTGATTTTTGAAGGAAAATATGAGTGATCACAAAATAAGCTTATTTTTCCATTTAAACGCGTTTCAACGAAGTTATAAGCGATTTTAGTTTTCTTAAGTTTTTTGACCAAAAAATTGATTTTTGAAGGAAAACATGAGTGATCACAAAATAAGCATATTTTTCCATTTAAACGTGTTTTAACGAAGTTATAAGCGATTTTTCGTTTTCTTAAGATTTATGCTAAAAAAATCGATTTTTGAAGGAAAATATGAGTGATCACAACATAAGCTTATTTTTCCATTTAAACGTGTTTTAACGAAGTTATAAGCGGTTTTAGGTTTCTTAACATTTTTGCTAAAAAAAATCGATTTTTGAAGGAAAATATGAGTGATCACAAAATAAGCTTATTTTTCCATTTAAACGTGTTTTAACGAAGTTATAAGCGATTTTAGTTTTCTTAAGTTTTTTGACAAAAAAATCGATTTTTGAAGGAAAATATAAGTGATCACAAAATAAGCTTATTTTTCCATTTAAACGTGTTTTAACGAAGTTATAAGCGATTTTAGTTTTCTTAACATTTTTGCTAAAAAAATCGATTTTTGAAGGAAAATATGAGTGATCACAAAATAAGCTTATTTTTCCATTTAAACGTGTTTTAACAAAGTTATAAGCGATTTTAGTTTTCTAAAGTTTTTTTGACCAAAAAATCGACTTTTAAAGAAAAACATGGGTGATAACAAAATAAGCTTATTTTTCCATTTAAACGTGTTTTAATGAAGTTATAAACGATTTTAGTTTTCTTAAGTTTTCTGACCAACAAATCTATTTTTGAAGGAAAATATGAGTGATCATAAAATGAGCTTATTTTTCCATTTAAACGTGTTTTAACGAAGTTATAAGCGATTTTAGTTTTCTTAAGTTTTTTTGCCAACAAATCGATTTTTGAAGGAAAATATGAGTGATCACAAAATAAGCTTATTTTTCCATTTAAACGTGTTTTAACGAAGTTATAAGCGATTTTAGTTTTCCCATGTTTTTTGACCAAAAAATCGATTTTTGAAGGAAAATATGAGTGATCACAAAATAAGCTTATTTTTCCATTTAAACGTGTTTTAACGAAGTTATAAGCGATTTTAGTTTTTGTAAAAGTTTTGACGAAAAAATCGATTTTTGAAGGAAAATATGAGTGATCACAAATAAGCTTATTTTTCCATTTAAATGTGTTTTAACGAAGTTATAAGCGATTTTAGTTTTCTAAAGTTTTTTCACCAAAAAATCGATTTTTGAAGGAAAATATGAGTGATCACAAAATAAGCTTATTTTTCCATTTAAACGTGTTTTAACGAAGTTATAAGCGATTTTAGTTTTCTTAAGTTTTTTCACCAAAAAATCGATTTTTGAAGGAAAATATGAGTGATCACAAAATAAGCTTATTTTTCCATTTAAATGTGTTTTAATGAAGTTATAAGCGATTTTAGTTTTCTTAATTTTTTGACCACAAAATCGTTTTTTGAAAGAAAATATGAGTGATCACAAAATAAGCTTATTTTTCCATTTAAACGTGTTTTAACGAAGTTATAAGCGATTTTAGTTTTCTAAAGTTTTTTCACCAAAAAATCGATTTTTGAAGGAAAATATGAGTGATCACAAAATAAACGTGTTTTAACGAAGTTATAAGCGATTTTAGTTTTCTAAAGTTTTTTGACAAAAAAAAAACAAAAATCGATTTTTGAATGAAAATATGAGTGATCACAAAATAAGCTTATTTTTCCATTTAAACGTGTTTTTACGAAGTTATAAGCGATTTTAGTTTTTTTAATTTTTTTGACCAAATAATCGATTTTTGAAGGAAAATATGAGTGATCACAAAATAAGCATATTTTTCCATTTAAACGTGTTTTAACGAAGTTATAAGCGTTTTTAGTTTTCTTAAGTTTTTTGACCAAAAAATCGATTTTTGAAGGAAAATATGAGTGATCACAAAATAAACTTATTTTTCCATTTAAACGTGTTTTAACGAAGTTATAAGCGTTTTTAGTTTTCTTAAGTTTTTCGACCAAAAAATGGATTTTGAAGAAAAATGCGGGTGATCACAAAATAAGCTTATTTTTCCATTTAAACGTGTTTTAACGAAGTTATAAGCGATTTTAGTTTTCTAAAGTTTTTTGACAAAAAAAAAACAAAAATCGATTTTTGAATGAAAATATGAGTGATCACAAAATAAGCTTATTTTTCCATTTAAACGTGTTTTTACGAAGTTATAAGCGATTTTAGTTTTCTTAATTTTTTTGACCAAATAATCGATTTTTGAAGGAAAATATGAGTGATCACAAAATAAACTTATTTTTCAATTTAAACGTGTTTTAACGAAGTTATAAGCGTTTTTAGTTTTCTTAAGTTTTTTGACCAAAAAATCGATTTTTGAAGGAAAATATGAGTGATCACAAAATAAACTTATTTTTCCATTTAAACGTGTTTTAACGAAGTTATAAGCGTTTTTAGTGTTCTTAAGTTTTTCGACCAAAAAATGGATTTTGAAGGAAAATATGAGTGATCACAAAATAAGCTTATTTTTCCATTTAAACGTGTTTTAACGAAGTTATAAGCGATTTTAGTTTTCTAAAGTTTTTTGACAAAAAAAAACAAAAATCGATTTTTGAATGAAAATATGAGTGATCACAAAATAAGCTTATTTTTCCATTTAAACGTGTTTTTACGAAGTTATAAGCGATTTTAGTTTTCTTAATTTTTTTGACCAAATAATCGATTTTTGAAGGAAAATATGAGTGATCACAAAATAAACTTATTTTTCAATTTAAACGTGTTTTAACGAAGTTATAAGCGATTTTAGTTTTCTAAAGTTTTTTCACCAAAAAATCGATTTTTGAAGGAAAATACGAGTGATCACAAAATAAGCTTATTTTTCCATTTAAACGTGTTTTAACGAAGTTGTAAGCGATTTTAGTTTTCTTAAGTTTTTTGATTAAAAAAATCGATTTTTGAAGGAAAATATGAGTGATCACAAAATAAGCTTATTTTTCCATTTAAACGCGTTTCAACGAAGTTATAAGCGATTTTAGTTTTCTGAAGTTTTTTGACCAAAAAACCGATTTTTGAAGGAAAATATGAGTGATCACAAAATAAGCTTATTTTTCCATTTAAACGCGTTTCAACGAAGTTATGAGCGATTTTAGTTTTCTGAAGTTTTTTGACCAAAAAACCGATTTTTGAAGGAAAATATGAGTGATCACAAAATGAGCTTATTTTTCCATTTAAACGTGTTTTAACGAAGTTATAAGCGATTTTAGTTTTCTTAAGTTTTTTGACAAAAAAATCGATTTTTGAAGGAAAATATAAGTGATCACAAAATAAGCTTATTTTTCCATTTAAACGTGTTTTAACGAAGTTATAAGCGATTTTAGTTTTCTTAACATTTTTGCTAAAAAAATCGATTTTTGAAGGAAAATATAAGTGATCACAAAATAAGCTTATTTTTCCATTTAAACGTGTTTTAACGAAGTTATAAGCGATTTTAGTTTTCTTAACATTTTTGCTAAAAAAATCGATTTTTGAAGGAAAATATGAGTGATCACAAAATAAGCTTATTTTTCCATTTAAACGTGTTTTAACGAAGTTATAAGCGATTTTAGTTTTCTTAAGTTTTTTGACCAAAAAATTGAATTTTGAAGGAAAGTATGAGTGATCACAAAATAAGCTTATTTTTCCATTTAAACGTGTTTTAACGAAGTTATAAGCGATTTTAGTTTTCTTAACATTTTTGCTAAAAAAATCGATTTTTGAAGGAAAATATGAGTGATCACAAAATAAGCTTATTTTTCCATTTAAACGTGTTTTAACGAAGTTATAAGCGATTTTAGTTTTCTTAAGTTTTTTGACAAAAAAATCGATTTTTGAAGGAAAATATAAGTGATCACAAAATAAGCTTATTTTTCCATTTAAACGTGTTTTAACAAAGTTATGAGCGATTTTAGTTTTCTTAACATTTTTGTTAAAAAAAAATCGATTTTTGAAGGAAAATATAAGTGATCACAAAATAAGCTTATTATTCCATTTAAACGTGTTTTAACGAAGTTATAAGCGATTTTAGTTTTCTTAACATTTTTGCTAAAAAAATCGATTTTTGAAGGAAAATATGAGTGATCACAAAATAAGCTTATTTTTCCATTTAAACGTGTTTTAACGAAGTTATAAACGGTTTTAGTTTTCTTAAGTTTTTTGACCAAAAAATCGACTTTTAAAGAAAAACATGAGTGATCACAAAATGAGCTTATTTTTCCATTTAAACGTGTTTTAACGAAGTTATAAACGATTTTAGTTTTCTTAAGTTTTTTGACCAAAATATCGATTTTTGAAGGAAAATATGAGTGATCACAAAATAAGCTTATTTTTCCATTTAAACGTGTTTTAACGAAGTTATAAGCGAATTTAGTTTTCTTAAGTTTTTTGACCAAAATATCGATTTTTGAAGGAAAATATGAGTGATCACAAAATAAGCTTATTTTTCCATTTAAACGTGTTTTAACGAAGTTATAAGCGATTTTAGTTTTCTCATGTTTTTTGACCAAAAAATCGATTTTTGAAGGAAAATACGGGTGATCACAAAATAAGCTTATTTTTCCATTTAAACGTGTTTTAACGAAGTTAAAAGCGATTTTAATTTTCTTAAGTTTTTTGACCATTTAAACGTGTTTTAACAAAGTTATAAGCGATTTTAGTTTTGTTAATTTCTTTGACCAAAAAATCTATTCTTGAAGGAAAATATGAGTGATCACAAAATAAGCTTATTTTTCCATTTAAACGTGTTTTAACGAAGTTATAAGCGATTTTAGTTTTCTTAAGTTTTTTGACCAAAAGATAGATTTTTGAAGGAAAATATGAGTGATCACAAAATAAGCTAATTTTTCCATTTAAACGTGTTTCAACGAAGTTATAAGCGATTTTAGTTTTCTTAAGTTTTTTGACAAAAAAATCGATTTTGAAGGAAAATACGAGTGATCACAAAATAAGGTTATTTTTCCACTTAAACGTTGAGTAATCACAAAATAAGATTATATTTTCATTTAACCGTGTTTTAGCGAAGCTATAACCGATTTTAGTTTTCTCATGTTGTTTAACCAAAAAATCGACTTTTAAAGGAAAATATGAGTGATCACAAAATAAGGTTATTTTTATAACCACCATCAAAAAAGATCGGGGGTATATTGTTTTTGTCATTCCGTTTGTAACACATCGAAATATTGGTCACAGACCCACAAAAGTGTATATATACTGGGTCCTTATTAAATTCTAAGACGCCATGTCCGTCCGTCTGTGTGTTGAAAGCACAATAGAGTCGGAACGAAAAGAGGAAATGAGCTGAAATTTTGCATAATAAAGTTTTATATGAGCCAAAATCTTCTTACGAGAATCGGCCCACGACTATAACGGTCATAACTTGCTTAAAAATGATAGTAATGTAACGAAATTCGACATATACAAGTTTTAGGGGAACAGAAATATCTTTGCTAATTTTTTTCGAAATCGGCCCATAATTGACCCTACCCACCATACAAGCTCCCCTTCAGTAAATGATTTTAACTCTTATAACTTGCTTCAAAATGATAGTTAAGCAACGAAATTCAAGGTAAACAAGTTTTTGGGGAACTTGGTCTTTTTTTGTTATTGTGACACATATTTCCAAAAATAAAAGTTTCTAAACCACTGTGTGGCGTAAGTATGTTTTCTTCTGATTTTTTATTTATAATAATTTAACAATAAATTACTTAAATGAAAAGTTTTGATGCTTAGATAGTAAACAAAATGTTTTACATTAGTAAGAATATTAAATTATTAATCAATGATTATTGATTTGTTAAACAAACAATAGTCATTATTGTCATTTATCTATTTTATAAGGGATTAATGTTTTCAATTTGAATTAAAGAAAAATTAAAAAAAAAAACTAAGTTTCTAAGTAAAACTTTATGGTAGAGAAACCTTTCTAAACAAAACTCCCTTTAGGGAAACTTTTCCAAAGAAAACCCACTCCAGAAAATCGTTTTTAAAGGGGACTTTCTTCAGAAAAACTTTTCTAAAGAAAACTCTCTCTCTCTCTTGAGAAACTTATAGCAACAAAACTCTCTCTAAAGGAACTTTTCGTATGAGAACTTTTTCTCTTTAGAAACTTTTCTAACGAAAACTCTCTTTTGTGAAACTTTTTTAAATTAAACTCTAATTAGAGAAACTTTTCTAAACTAAACTCTCTCTGGAGAAACTTTTCCAAGTAAATTTTCTATAAAAAACTCTCTCTAAAGATATTTTTATAAAGAAATTTTATCTAGATAAACTTTTATAAAAAAACTCACAACTTATAAGATCTTTTCTAAAATAAACTTCATTTAAAGAAACGAAGAAAGTTTTTCTAATGAAATTTCTCTCTAAAGGAACTTTTCAATAGAAACCTTTATAATTTTTAGTTTAAAAAGAAAAACTTCTATTATTTAGAAATAAAAATAAAACTATTTAAAATTTTGTTAAAAATCGTTTTGGCCTCTCTCGGTTTTAGCACTCTATATATCATAATTAACCATAGGCATGGCCACGGCATAATCCCAATCGCGAGTAAAGGGAAAACGATGCACGACAATCCATCTATTTTCCTCCATATCATAGCGGGCGATAAATTCACCACATGTGCAATACAGCTGATTGTCCACCGAAAATATCTCGTAGAATTCACGTTCTTCACCAAAATCTATGATTTCCCATTTATTGGCACGTATATCATAACGTTCCATACACATGCCCAGACCTTCACAACAATATATAGACGAACCTATAACAGCACTCGAGCAATAACCTTTAATATCATTCATAGGTCTCAGAGTGTGCCATTCGTTAATGCGCGGATCATAACGTTCTACACAATTCCAACTTCTGACCTCTTCCTCACCACCCATTACATAGAACATATTGTCATGCATTACCGCCCCCATAGAACTGCGTTGCACCAACATGGGTCTGCAGAATTCGGTTTTATTCGTGACCAAATTTAAATATTCCACTGTATTGGTGATACCACTCGATGAGTTGCCTCCTATGGCATATAGACAATCATTTGAAACCAGCGAACGATGATGAGAACGTCTCATTAGTAGGGGTGTCAAATCATACCATTGATCTCGGTAAATATTATAATAATAAGAATTTTTAGTACTACGTCCTATGCTGCCACCCTGCATATATAGAATATTCTTATGGGCTGCCAAACTTATGGCGAAAGCAGCTCTTGGTGGCGGTTTTAGGGGCAACATTGTTTCCGTATGTAAATCATAACGAAATGTTTCGGGACTGCGTCCCATTTTGTCTACCAGAAATATGCGCCACTCAGCACTGCCCTCGTAATGTTCCACCTCACTTAGCCACTGTTGGCAATCGGCTTGTTCAGTTAAAGTTTTAAGAGAGCGCGTCATCTCAGCCGTCACACACATGGGATGTATGAAGCGCAGAAGTTGTGGCAGATATGCCAAACGTGTCTCGGGTTTATATTCGGCCCAGCGTACAATGCCTTTGAGTATGGTGTCATCGGAATGCATGAATAGCTCATTGTTGCTGAGGATGGGAACCAACTGGAAAAATTTAACAAAGAAATTCAAAATAATTTTGAGAACTTAATAGAGAAACTTTTACAAAGGAAACTCTTTATAGAGAAACAATTCTAAATGAACCTCTCTCTACAGAAACTTTTTTAAGAAAGCTTTCTATTAATAAACTTTTTTAAAGAAATACTATCTCTATGGAAGCTTTTCTAAAGAAAGTTCTTAGTAGAAAAAACTTTTACAAGTAAAACTTTCTTTAGATAAACTTTTTTAAAGAAAACTCTCTCTCTCGATAAACTTTTCTAAAGAAAACATATTCTATAAAAAAATATTTCGAAGTATTCTCACTAGAGAAGCTTTAGTAAAGGAAACACTTTTTAGAGAATCTAAGGAAAACTCTCTCCAATATCTTTTTTAAAGAAAACTCTGTCTATAGAAAAAGCTTCTCACTAGAAAAGCTTTTCTAAAAGAAATTATTCTTATAGAAAAAGAAAACACTCTCTAGAAAAGCTTTTTTAAAGCTCCTTCTAGAGAAAGCTTTTTCTAATTATAGCTCTTTCAAGAGAAAATTTCCCAAAGAAAATTCCCTCTAAATTTTAACAATGAAATATCTCTTTAGCGAAACTTTTCTTATAACAACTTTCTCTAGAGGAACTTTTTAGAAGAAAACACTCTCTATAGAAACTTTTCTAAAGGAAAACTGTCTCTACAAAAACCTACCTAAAGAAACCTCTCTTATAA
>NW_023994788.1:127500-152500 GCF_015586225.1 Lucilia sericata
CTATAGGCTAGTCTATAGTCTAGTCTATAGTCTAGTCTAGTCTATAGTCTAGTCTATAGTCTAGTCTATAGTCTAGTCTATAGTCTAGTCTATAGTCTAGTCTATAGTCTAGTCTATAGTCTAGTCTATAGTCTAGTCTATAGTCTAGTCTATAGTCTAGTCTATAGTCTAGTCTATAGTCTAGTCTATAGTCTAGTCTATAGTCTAGTCTATAGTCTAGTCTATAGTCTAGTCTATAGTCTAGTCTATAGTCTAGTCTATAGTCTAGTCTATAGTCTAGTCTATAGTCTAGTCTATAGTCTAGTCTATAGTATAGTCTATAGTCTAGTCTAGAGTATAGTCTATAGTCGAGTCTATAGTATAGTCTATAGTCTAGTCTATAGTCTAGTCTATAGTCTAGTCTATAGTCTAGTCTATAGTCTAGTCTATAGTCTAGTCTATAGTCTAGTCTATAGTCTAGTCTATAGTCTAGTCTATAGTCTAGTCTATAGTCTAGTCTATAGTCTAGTCTATAGTCTAGTCTATAGTTCTAGTCATAGTCTAGTCTATAGTCTAGTCTATAGTCTAGTCTATAGTCTATATAGTCTAGTCTATAGTCTAGTATAGTCTAGTCTATAGTCTAGTCTATAGTCTAGTCTATAGTCTAGTCTATAGTCTAGTCTATAGTCTAGTCTATAGTCTAGTCTAGTCTAGTCTATAGTCTATAGTCTATAGTCTACACCATTTCAAGTTTAAATTGAGAAAATACAAACTCATATTGAGAATTTCAATTTAAATTTTAGAAAGTTCAAATTAAAGTTCAGAAATATAAATTAATATTGAGAAAACCCCATTTGAAATTGAGAAATCCAAACTAGTATTGAGAAATAATAAAATTAAATTAAGAAATGCAAATTCATATCGAGAAAAAACAAATTGAAATTCAGAATCCCAACATTATATTAAGAAATTTCAAATTGAAATTGAGAAATTAATAAATGAAAATGAGAAATTTAAAATTTGTATGAAAATATTTTTCTTATAAAATAGGATATGGATTTAAAATAATATAAATTTCAATACAAAATTAGGTTTTCTTAATATCATTTTGTATTTTGTCAATTTCAATTCGTATTATCTCAATATTAATTTCGACTTCTCAATATCAATTGGTTTTTTCTCAACATTAAGTTGAAAATTCAAATTTCAATTTGTTTTTTCTTCATATCAATTTTGATTCCTAAATTTAATTTGGTATGTCTCAATATTAAATTGGATTTCTAAAATTCATTTTGGTGTTTCACAATATAACTTTGGATTTTCTCAAATTAAACTTGAAATGGTGTAGTCTAGTCTAGTCTATAGTCTAGTCTAGTCTAGTCTAGTCTAGTCTAGTCTAGTCTAGTCTAGTCTAGTCTAGTCTATAGTCTAGTCTAGTCTAGTCTATAGTCTAGTCTAGTCTATAGTCTAGTCTATAGTCTAGTCTATAGTCTAGTCTATAGTCTAGTCTATAGTCTAGTCTGTAGTCTAGTCTATAGTCTAGTCTATAGTCTAGTCTATAGTCTAGTCTATAGTCTAGTCTATAGTCTAGTCTATAGTCTAGTCTATAGTCTAGTCTATAGTCTAGTCTATAGTCTAGTCTCTAGTCTAGTCTATAGTCTAGTCTATAGTCTAGTCTATAGTCTAGTCTATAGTCTAGTCTATAGTCTAGTCTAGTCTAGTCTAGTCTAGTCTAGTCTAGTCTAGTCTACTCTATTGTCTAGTCTATAGTCTAGTCTAATGTCTAGTTTATAGCCTAGTCTATAGGCTAGTCTATAGTTTAATCTGTAGTTTAGTCTATAGTCTAGTCTATATTCAGTGTTCAGTATAGTTTAATCTATATTTTGTAGTCTAGTCTATAGTTTAGTCTATTATATAGTCTAATATGTAGTCTAGTCTATCGTTTAGGCTATAGCCTAGTTTATATGCACTTTTCAGTCGTACAAAACAATACACTGAGAACAACACCACATCTGTTGGTATTTCAAAATTGAAGAAAAACTTGTTTAAATAATATTTCTTAAAGAATTTATATAAACAATGATGATGTCAGTTTATAAATTTGCAATTTAAATAAAAAAAAAACAAATTTAACAAAATATATTAGTAAAATAATAATATTTATACTATTTTCTTTATTAATTCCACATTAATTCTTTTTTTTTGTATTACATTTCGTTTTTTTTTAATTTAATTTGATATTGTTTTCAATTATTTTCATTGATACTAAGTAATATTTTCTAAAAAAGGTGTTTGTTTATTTAAGTTAAAAAACAATAATAAATACAAAAAACTTTTTAAAAACTACTAATTATTTTGTTGCATTTTGAAAATTATTATTATTATTACACACACACTTAAGGTCTGACTTAAAAAATAAACTACAAAATAATCTGTAGAATTGCACATTTGTTCAAAAAAAATATTTTATAAAAAAAAAATAAAACAAAAAACATGAACTTAAAACTAAAAAAAAAATTAAATAAAAAACATTATATTATTACACACATATAAAATTGGGGGAGTGGGGGGGAGGAAAAAAAAGTGATATTTCTTTTTTATAATAAAAAAAATTATTAATATTAATATGTATAATAAACAAAACACATGCTATTAAATCTACCAAACTTCACACTTCTGCACAGGGTTCATGGGTGTACCCTCAGGACACTGGAAATCGCGGGAGAAATCTTTCATGTTGCTCAAAGAGCCCAAAACACGGAATTCATTGGGCGAGTGGACACCAGTGGTAATGCGCATTTTGAGAGTTTCTAATGGAATAACCAATTAGTATTTAAGGAAATCTTTTTAAATCAATATCAAACCTACCTTTTCTATATTTAGCACACCACGTTTGAGCTGCCGATATCCAGAACATTTGCTGTGGTGAATAACTCAAACCAGGTAATTTAGGTTCTTCACCATTTTGTGCCACCCATTGTTTATAGGCCAAATAAGATTCCTTAATACCGCCATTATCGGCAATATTTTCACCTTGAGTATTAATGCCATTAAGCTGCAAAATAACCAACAAAATTATTCCATTTTCTTTAAATTTCGAAATCTTTAAAACTTACATTAAGTCCTGTCTGCTTATCGGTATAGTTGCCATATTGTTCTATAATACATTTGGCCTTTTCTAAATAGGCTTTCTGAGTATCTGGTTGCCACCAATCGATTAAATTACCCTCCACATCAAATTGACGGCCTTGATCATCGAATCCATGAGTGATTTCATGACCAATAACGTAACCAATGGCACCATAATTCATGTACTTGGGACGTTGTCCATTGAAGAAGTGACCTTGCAAGATGCCAGCAGGGAATTCTAAAAGGAATCATGAGGAAAATGAGAAATAGTCACTTTAAAGTAACTAAAATAAAGAAGACTCTCTCTAGAAAAACTTTTGTAAATAAAACTTTCTTTAGAGAAACTTTGCTAAAGTATACTCTTTCCAGAGAAAGTTTCTTAAAAAAACTAAGAGAAAAGATTTCTTTAGTGAAACTTTCCTATAGAAAACACTCTATGGAGAAACGTTTCTAAACACTCTCTAAAGCTACTTTTTAATATAAAACTCTGTATGGAGAAAATTTTCTCTAGAAAGCACTCTTTAGAATAACTTTTCTAAAGAAAACTCTAAACTCTTTCCAGAGAAAGTTTCTTAAGAAAACTAAGAGAAAAAATCTTTTTAGGGAAACTTTCCTATAGAAAACTTTCTCTGGAGAAACTATTTTAAATACTCTCTAAAGCTACTTTTTAATATAAAACTCTGTTCAGAGAATTTTTTCTCTAGAAAACACTCTTTAGAATAACTTTTCTAAATAAAACTCTCTCTGGAGAAACTTTTCTAAACACTCTTCAAAGCTAATTCTTAATAAAAAACTCTCTTGAGAGTATATTTTCGACAAAAAACATTGTCTAAACAACTTATCTAAAGAAAACTCTCTCTGGAGAAACTTGTCCACAGATAACTCTCTCAAAAGAGTCTATTCATAGAAAAACTTTTATAAAGAAATCTTCCTCCAGAGAAACTTTTATGAAAATACATTTTCTAGAGAAACATATCTGAAGAAAACTTTCTCTAAAGAAAACTTAATTTAGATAAACTTTTATGTAGAAAATTCTTCCTAAAGATAATTTTATAAAGAAAACCCTCTCGAGAGACTTTGTTTAAAGAAAAATCTCAGTAGACAAACTTTCCTAGAGAAAAATCTCTCTAAAAAAACTTTTATAAAGAAAACTCTCCCTAGAGAACCCTTTTCTTCTTCTAGAAAAACTTTTCTAAGGAAAACACTCTATAGAAAGAAACTTTTCTAAAAAAATCTTTCTCCAGAGAAACTTGTCTAAAAAGGAACTATTATAAATAAAACTCTCTCTGGACAAACTTCTAAAAAAATCTCTCTCTAGAAAACTTTTCCAAAGGAAATTCTCTCCCGATATAATATTTTCTAAAGAAAACTCTTTCTAGAGAAATCTCTCCAGATAAACTTTTCTAAAGAGGAACTATTCTAAAGAAAACTCTCTCTGGACAAACTTCTAAAAAAATATCTCTTTAGAAAACTTTTCCAAAGGAAATTCTCTCTCGATATAATATTTTCTAAAGAAAACAATTTCTAGAGAAACTTTTCTAAAGAAAACTCTCTCAACAAAAAACTTTTCTAAAAAAAAATCTCTCTAGAAAACTTTTTTAAAGAAAACTCTTTCTAGAGAAGGTTTTCTAAAAAAATCTCTCTAGAGAAACTTTTTTAAAGAGGAACTATTCTAAACAAAACTCTATCTAGACAAACTTCTAAAAAAATCTCTCTCTAGAAAACTTTTCCAAAGGAAATTCTCTCTCGATATGATCTTTTCTAAAGAAAAATCTTTTTAGAGAAACTTTTCTAAAGAAAACCCTCTCAACAAAAACTTTTCAAAAAAAACTCTCTCTAGAAAACTTTTCTAAAGAAAACTCTTTCTAGAGAAGGTTTTCTAAAGAAAAATCTATCCAGAGAAACTTTTCTAATGAAACTCTCTCTAGAAAAACTTTTCTATAGAAAACTCTCTTAAAAAAAAACTATTCTAAAAACTCTCTCCAGGAAACTTTTCTAAAGAAAACTCTTTCTATATAAAGTTTTCTAAAGAAAACTGTCTCTAGAGAAACTTTTCTAAAAAGGAACTATTGTAAAGAAAACTCTCTCTGAACAAACTTCTAAAAAAAAATCTCTTTCTAGAAAACTTTTCCAAAGGATATACTCTCTCGATATAATCTTTTGTAAAGAAAACTCTTTCTAGAGAAATTTTTCTAAGAAAACTCTCCCTAAACAACTTTTCTAAAGAAAACTCTCTCCAGACAAAGTTTTCTAAAAAGGTCTTTCTAGATAAACTTTTCTAAAGAAAATTCTCTATCGAGAATCCTATCCTATCTAAAGAAAAGTCTTTTAATAGAAACATTTGAGTAACTCTCTCTAAGATAAATTTTTCTTGAGAAACTTCTCCAAAGAATCATCCTTACAGGATATTTTCTTAAGAAAGTTATTCTGAACTCAACAAAATTATTTTATTATATATAACTAAGTAAGTACTTACGTATACTATTCTCAATCGATGAGTAGAAAGCATTTACCACAGCCGGGCGAGCATGTCTAATCCAATCGGTCTTGTTCACAGGCAATCTCAATTTATTGAACGAATAATCCGTACCGAAGACATTCATCTTCAAGAATGATTCGAAATATTTATCAGGATCAATATCCAATTTACGATAATATTCTTCCAATTTATCATTATCCAACATCTCATCGGGATAACCAATATGAGTGGTCATTGAGTGTAACTTTCTCTTAGCCTCCTGTTTAGTCATATCATCCATCCATTGAACCTCATCGAGTATTTGATTGAAGACACCGCGTATATTGTTAACCATTTCTAAAGCAATGGCCTTGGAATCCTGTTTGAAATGTTTGCGCACATAGAGAGAGCCCACCGAAATCGCTAAACTGTTTATTTTTTAAAAGGGGAGATTTTGGAGATATTGGTTTTTGTTTTTTAAATTAAGAGTTCAGGAAATTGTGGAGTATTAAATGATTAACACCATTGGTAACGATTATTTGAATGAAGTTCGGTTGTGAAGTAGTCGATTTTAAATGTTATTTGGTGATTTATTTTGGCAAATTTTTTTTTAACGTAACGGGTTAAAATGGTGGATTTTTAAAAGCAAAGTGTAATTTGGTTTAATTTTCAAATTAAATATGGCAAAAAACGTGTGGCGTATGAAAGTAAACGAAATAAAAAAACAAATTGAAAAATAAATTATTAATAATTTGTAATGTTTACTTTAGGTTAAAAAAATGTTTAATTTTCCAAAAAATAAGTAGTAATTAAATAATAATAAAAACAAAAATGTAAATAAATTAAATACTGTGAATTCTGAGTAAAACCCCGTTCTGATGTTTAACATTAAGAAAATGAATTAAAGTGAATCTTCTAGTTATAACAAAAAAACTTTAAATGTTAGAAAATTCCAGTGACTTTATTTAAATGAAATATTTTATTATTTTTAAAGATATAAACACAAATGTATTTTTTCTTTTACTCTTTAAGAGAAAAGCCAAATTGTTTAAATTAATGTTGAACTGATAATGTTTAAGCAGAAATTCTCATGAGGAATGTTATTGATTCCAAAAAAAAAAACTCTCTCTAGTTAAAAGTTTAAAAAGCTCGCATTCACATTATTTTTAAAGAAAATTCTTGCCAGAGAAATATTTCTCAGGAAAACACTTTCTAAAGAAACTTTGCTAAAAAAAAACTCTCTCTAGAGAGACTGTTGTACTAGAAACTCTATTTAGAGACATATTTGTAGCAAAGAGTCTCTATAGAGCAGCTAAACGCAGTAAGCTCTCAAATAAGCTCTCTTGTGCTCTTTCTTTCACACTTACGTATGCTCACACATGTATAAAAAAACAAGCAAAACCAGTCAGAGAACTAATTTTTTACTCTCTGCCTTTCGTTGCTCTAGAGTAATCTTTAAAAACTCTGTAGAAAGAGACTTTGCGCAAGAACTCATTCTCAAGAGGATATTTTATAAAGAAAACTCTCTCTATAGAATAAGTTCTAAGGAAAATACTATCTGAAGAAACTCTTTCCCGATTTACATAGAAAAGTTTCTATAAAAAAAAACTTTCCAAAACAAAACTCTCTCTCTATAAAAACTTTTCTAGAGAAAACTCTTTCTGAAGGATCGATCCTAAAGAAAACTTTCTCTATAAAAACGTTTCTAAGGAAAATTTCCAAAAGAAAACTCTCTCTGGAAAAACTTTTCTAGAGAAAATTCCCTTTTCAGAACTTTTTGTAAAGAAAACTCCTAGAAAAACTTCTTCTAAAGAATCGATCCTGAAGAAACGTACTTTTAAAGAAACTTTTCAAAAGAAATCTCTTTCTATAGGAGCGATCCTAAAGAAAACTTTCTCTATAGAAACGTTTCCAAATAAAACTCTTTCTATAAAAACTTTTCTAGAGAAAATTCCCTCTTAAGTCACTTCTTGTAAAGAAAACTCTTTCTAGAAGAAATTTCCCAAAAAAAAAAATCTATAAAAAACTTTTCTAAAGAAACCTTCAAGAAAAACTTTTTCTGAAGAATCGATCCTAAAGAAAAGTTCTTCTAGAGAAACTTTTAAAATAAAACTCTTACTGAAGGATCGATCCTAAATAAAACTTTCTCTATAGCAAAGTTTCTAAAGAAATCTTTCCACTAGAAACTCTCTCTATAAAAACTTTTCTAGAGAAAGGAACTTAAAAAAAACTATTTCTAGAAGAAATTTCCCCAAAAAAATCTATAAAAAACTTTTCTAAAGAAAATTTCAAGAGAAACTTTTTCTTAAGAATCGGTCGTAAAGAAAAGTTCTTCTAGAGAAACTTTTCAAAATAAAACTCTTTCTGAAGGATCGATCCTAAATAAAACTTTCTCTATAGAAAAAATTTTCTCTATAAAACCCATTCTAAAGAAAACTATAAAAACTTTTCCAAAGAATACACTTTCTATAGAACATTTTCTAAGGAAAAATCTCCCGATTGAAAATTTTCTAAAGACAACTCTGAGTAGAGAAATTTTTTTAAGAAAACTTTTTCAAAGAAAACACTTTCTATAGAAAATTTACCAAAGAAAAATCTCCCGACAGAAACGTATCTAAAGAAAACTCTGAGTAGAGAAAAAAAAAACTTTCTCTATAGAAAAATTTTTCTTTATAAAAACTTTTCCAAAGAAAACACTTTCTATAGAAAATTTTCTTAAAAAACATATCTCCCGAAAGAAAAATTTCGAAAATTCTCTGTAGAACAAATTTCCAAATGAAAACTCTTCTTAAAGAAACTTCCCTAAAGAAAATTCTCTTTATAGAAAACTAGAAATCAAACTCTCTCAAGAAAAACCGTTCTATGGAAAACTCTATCTAAAGAAAATTTCTTCTTGAGTACGTTTTTTAAAGAAAACTATTTCTAAGGACACTTTTCTAAAGAAAACTCTCCTTTCCTAAAGAAAGCTCTCTCTCTCTTAATAAAGCTTTGTAAATAAAACTCGCTCTATAAAACTTTTTTGAAAGAAACTTTATCTAGAGAAACTTTTATAAAGAAAATTCTATCTTGAGTAAATTACTTTTTAAAGAAGATTCAGTCTTGGAAAACTCTTCTAGAAAAACTTTCCGAAAAAAAAGCGATTTCTAAGGAAACATTAATAACAAAAACTAGAACTAGAAAAACTAAAGAATTCTCTTTGTAGAAAGTCTTTCCAAAAGAAAAGAAACCCTTCTCAAAGAAAACTCTTTATATAAAAAATTTTATAATTTCTCTATAGAAAAATTTTTCTCGGAAAATATCGTTCTAAAGAAAACTCTATAAAAACTTTTCCAAAGGATATACTTTCTATAGAAAAATTTTCTAAAAAACATATCTCCCGAAAGAAAATTTTCAAAAATTCTCTGTAGAAAAACTTTCCAAAGGAAAACTCTTCTTAAAGAAACTTCCATAAAGAAAAACTTTTAAAGAAAATTCTCTTTATAGAAGATTAGAAATCAAACTCTCTCAAGAAAACCCGTTCTAAGGAAAACTCTATCTAAAGAAAATGTCTTCTTGAGTACGTTTTTTAAAGAAAACTATTTCTAAGGACACTTTTCTAAAGAAAACTCTCCTTTCCTAAAGAAAGCTCTCTCTCTCTTAAAAAAGCTTTGTAAATAATACCCGCTCTATAAAACTTTTTTGAAAGAAACTTTATCTAGATAAACTTTTATAAAGAAAATTCTATCTTGAGTAAATTACTTTTTAAAGAAGATTCAGTCTTGGAAAACTCTTCTAGAAAAACTTTCCGAAAGAAAGCGATTTCTAAGGAAACATTAATAACAAAAACTAGAACTAGAAAAACTAAAATTTTCTAAAAAAACTAAAGAATTCTCTTTGTAGAAAGTCTTTCCAAAAGAAAACTCTCTCTGGAAAACTTTTCCAAAGAAAACTCTCTCTAGAAAAGCTTTTCTAAAAGTTATTTTTCCTCTTTATGTTCTAAAGAAAACTTTCTCTTGAAAAACTTTACTAAAGAAAACATTCTCTTGAAAAACTTTTCTAAATAAAGCTTTCTCTAAGAAACTTTTCTGAAAAAAAACTCACTTTAGAGAATCTTTTCTAAAGAAAACTCTAAATTATTCTTATTCTTTCTAGTTGCCTAGATATGATAAAAAGCTATGATATTTTACAAAAGCTTTAAGGAAAAAGGTAGTAAATCTAAAGAAAAGCAAGATAGGATTCTAAAGCTTTAAAACTAGTTTGAAAGCCTTATTTAATAATATTTTTAAAAATCATTTAAAAAAATTTGCAAAAAATTAAAAATGAAAGCTTAGTAATGATTAGATGTTAATAAAACTTAAAAGCTTTATTATAACTTTCGGATGTTTCAAAGTTTATAACATGAGAAAAAAGCTATTAGCTTTTCGTACAAAAAAGATTCTTTATAAGATTGAATGTTTTTCCTTTAGGAATTAGATTTTGTAAAGCTTTTAATGGAGCAATTAATGACAATTTATAAAAGCTTAACACAAGCACTTAAAATCTGAATTAAAATTGCAGTAAAAAGTTGTTTCAATAATATATTTATAAAGAAAGTAAAGCTCAAAGCTTTTGAAATGTTTTAAGGAAAAAATATAACTTGAAAGTTTCCATTTGACCTTTATATCTTTGAAAGCTTTTCTAAAGTAATATGGACATATCAAAAGCTTTATTATAACCCTAAAGCTTTCGTTTTAGCCTTAAAAGCTGCATTTTGGCTTTAAAAAGTTAAAAAGCTTTGTAAAGATTAGCAAATAAGCTTTCAAATTAAGGTCCTGTTTAGGTTTAACAAACGATAGTCAATTCTAGGAAGTGCATATTAAAGCGAGCTTTTTATTTATAAACAAGCTTTTTGATAACATTGTAATAGTAAAAAGCTTTTTTTAATGTTTAGCAGTAAAAACTTTAAAAGCTTTTCAGGTATTGCCTTTAAAAAAAGCTTTGTAAAAACTACAAGATATCGATAATCTATAAGCTTTTTATGAACTTTTTATATTAAAGTTTTACTATTTAAGCTTTTGATGAAAATTTTGAAAGTTTTGTTTTTGGTGAGAGATAACAAGGTTATTAAACAACAAAAGATGGCAACAATAAAATGTTTTCGAGATTAATGAACTACAACAAAAATTAAAGTGAAATAATGGAAAGAAAATATATATATAGAAAATAGTACTAAATACCCGAGTATATCCTCGTCGGTATCACTGCTGTAAGAAAATAAAAGATATTAAGAAAAAAGAAAAATGAAAAATAAAACAACAATTTACACAATTCTTTAAAAAGAGAAGAGTCAAAGACATACAAAAACAAACTTAAAAAGCAAAACACACAAAACAAGAAACAAATAAACGAACAAACAGAAAAAAGGACAAGCAAACAAGGATAACAAACAGCTACAAAACATAAATATGAAAACTACGGGACAAACATAACAAACATTTTTACAAAAAATATATAGAAATGAACCGGAAACAAAAACAAAATTTGTTTTAAAGACGTTAAAGAGTTTAAATATTTACCTGCCCGAGGAAATATCTACACACTCCTTCCATCTGGCCTCCTGTTCCTGTCTACCCGACAAGGCAGTGGCATATTGTAATTGTCTTTTACGGAATTCTTCCGATAGGAAAGCCACCGAGAAAGCATGTATACGCCACATCATATAGTTGGCAATGGCTCGCTTATTGGTACGTTTCAATAACTTATCCAAATCTTCAAAGAAACTGGGCACCGATAAATTAATCACTTCATCTTCATCGACCTGAAGGCCCTCGGGTAATAAAGCATTGATGTAATCTAACCATTGGACATAGGGATAATCCTGTTGCAATTGTTTGATGGTGCGTAAATTGTATAAATCATTGGAGTTACGTCTTTTTTCATTGGGCCAAGAGATCTAAGGAATAGGGAAATATTAATTCATATTGTCTTTTTATAATAAAATAGTTTGCAACCCACATTAGCTAAATCCATTTCAAATTGTAGAGACTCTCTTAATTCCTTTTTGGCTGTTTCTTTTTCGGCACCAAAAAGTACTGCCATATCCACCATATAGTCATAATAGGCCGAAACTAAAGTTTCATTGAAACCCTTAACCAAGTACTCACGACTTAAGCCAATAGAAGATTGATCCAACTAAAACATCAAACAAAAGTTAATTTATAGTCCCCCGATTCTTTTTTTTTTCACAAACTTACATCAATAATACGTTTGGTACTGTTCTTCAAATCGACACCTATGGAAAAGTCCACCACATAATCCATGCTGAAACCTAAACGTCTGAATTTCTTAACTGTCTCTTGCCAAGTCCAAGAATTATCACTATCCCAAGAATCGCCTACAATTACTGGCCAACCACCCAGAGTTTCAGCAATTTGTTGTATGGGTTTAGGACCCAAGGTCTCAATTAAAGCTGTAAACAAATACATCTTAAATAAAAGACAATTTTTTCTCCCATCTCCCCTCCTCCAACTTACTTTTATTCATGCAGGCCTTATATAAAGCATTAGGTAATCTAAAATGTTTCGGATCCGTTTCTGGCCTTTCCTCAGTAATAATATCTTTCAATTGTTCTTGCAATTTATCCGATATAACTGAGAAAGTATTAACCGCCACCTTATCTTCGGGAATTTGGGTCTCATCTATATAGGTGCCGCAGGCAAACTGATAGAAATCATCACAGGGTTCAATTTCAGGTTTCATTTTACTCAAGACAGCCGAAGCGGTGTGTATACACTCGGAGGAGAGACAAACATCTGAGTTTTTGGAATCCAAGGGGAATGCCATATTTTTGCTATCATCAGGTACTTTATTTTGGGTTGAACCAGTGTTGTCGCCGTGCAGGGCGAGAGCATTGTTGGCGGGAGTAGTGGTTTTAAGTTCTATAATTCAATTTTTCTTTAACTATATTTCATTCATTTGGTCAAAAAAGTTATATTTACCTTCAGCCATTTGATTTGTGAGTAATACAAATACCAAACCGCTTACTAAACCGATTACCGCTATACAGGCGAATACTGACACGAGGGTTAGACATCTTTCCAAAGTTGTGCGTCTACGCCACCAATTTGGATTTCTGAAATTATAAGAAAAAGACGAAGAATGGTTTAGTTTTTGATTCCAAAGGCAAAAGAATTTAAAGAAATTTCATTGAAATTTTTGTTAAAGCTTCCAATTGGAAAAATCGAGAGATAAAACTAGATTAAACTTTCTAAAGACTAGACTAGACTATAGACTAGACTAAAGACTAGACTATAGACTAGACTATAGACTAGACTAAAGACTAGACTACAGACTAGACTATAGACTAGACTATAGACTAGACTATAGACTAGACTATAGACTAGACTATAGACGAGACTATAGACTAGACTATAGACTAGACTATAGACTAGACTATAGACTAGACTATAGACTAGACTATAGACTAGACTATAGACTAGACTATAGACTAGACTATAGACTAGACTATAGACTAGACTATAGACTAGACTATAGACTAGACTATAGACTAGACTATAGACTAGACTATAGACTAGACTATAGACTAGACTATAGACTAGACTATAGACTAGACTATAGACTAGACTATAGACTAGACTATAGACTAGACTATAGACTAGACTATAGACTAGACTATAGACTAGACTATAGACTAGACTATAGACTAGACTATAGACTAGACTATAGACTAGACTATAGACTAGACTATAGACTAGACTATAGACTAGACTATAGACTATAGACTAGACTATAGACTAGACTATAGACTAGACTATAGACTAGACTATAGACTAGACTATAGACTAGACTATAGACTAGACTATAGACTAGACTATAGACTAGACTATAGACTAGACTATAGACTAGACTATAGACTAGACTATAGACTAGACTATAGACTAGACTATAGACTAGACTATAGACTAGACTATAGACTAGACTATAGACTAGACTATAGACTAGACTATAGACTAGACTATAGACTAGACTATAGACTAGACTAGACTAGACTATAGACTAGACTATAGACTAGACTATAGACTAGACTATAGACTAGACTATAGACTAGACTATAGACTAGACTATAGACTAGACTATAGACTAGACTATAGACTAGACTATAGACTAGACTATAGACTAGACTAGACTATAGACTAGACTATAGACTAGACTATAGACTAGACTATAGACTAGACTATAGACTAGACTATAGACTAGACTATAGACTAGACTATAGACTAGACTATAGACTAGACTATAGACTAGACTATAGACTAGACTATAGACTAGACTATAGACTAGACTATAGACTAGACTATAGACTAGACTATAGACTAGACTATAGACTAGACTATAGACTAGACTATAGACTAGACTATAGACTAGACTATAGACTAGACTATAGACTAGACTATAGACTAGACTATAGACTAGACTATAGACTAGACTATAGACTAGACTATAGACTAGACTATAGACTAGACTATAGACTAGACTATAGACTAGACTATAGACTAGACTATAGACTAGACTATAGACTAGACTATAGACTAGACTATAGACTAGACTATAGACTAGACTATAGACTAGACTAGACTAGACTATAGACTAGACTATAGACTAGACTATAGACTAGACTATAGACTAGACTATAGACTAGACTATAGACTAGACTATAGACTAGACTATAGACTAGACTATAGACTAGACTATAGACTAGACTATAGACTAGACTATAGACTAGACTATAGACTAGACTATAGACTAGACTATAGACTAGACTACAGACTAGACTATAGACTAGACTATAGACTAGACTATAGACTAGACTATAGACTAGACTATAGACTAGACTATAGACTAGACTATAGACTAGACTATAGACTAGACTATAGACTAGACTATAGACTAGACTATAGACTAGACTATAGACTAGACTATAGACTAGACTATAGACTAGACTATAGACTAGACTATAGACTAGACTATAGACTAGACTATAGACTAGACTATAGACTAGACTATAGACTAGACTATAGACTAGACTATAGACTAGACTATATACTAGACTCAATTATAGAATAGACTATAGAAGAAACTATTGTCTAGGCTAGATTATAGACTAGTCTATATACAAGACCATAGACTATACTATAGGCTAGGCTATAGACTAGACCCTTAACTAGACTATAGACAAGATTCTAGAGTAGACTCTAGACTAGACTTTAGTTTTACTAGACAGTTTATACGTTACAAAAAGTAATGAAAATATCGGGGACTACCGCGTTATTTTCCTGTACCAAAAAGTATGTACTGAAGTACAGAATTTTTCATGCCTACTTAGTAGCAGTTTAAATTAATAATTTTCCCGGAAAATCAAAGATTTCCTTATTGATAAATGTCATATCACATGACAGTCGGAACAAATACATTATTTAATAATATATTTATAACTTATAATAGAAAGATTTAATTTTATTAAAACAAATGTAATGCAACGGTTTTAATTACATTTCTCTTTCATCCAATGAATCAAACATTATTGATACAACAACAACATAAAAAAAGGAAAAATAATATTTTACTATTTGTTAAAAAAAAAGAAAAAAATTAACCACATGGATCCACTAATCAAATGAAATCAAATGCATTAACGCAGATGCCATCAGTTCTTTGTATGCAAGACGCATGAACGAACGAACGGACGGACGGACGCTCTTGCTGAAAGTTGCATTGAAACGAGCTGCATTTGGTGGCACACTAACCACTACTGCAAACAGAGAGGTTACCAACAGCTGCATTATAATTTTAAGAGGAGGGGTCTCACGGGGTCTTAAGGGTAAATGGCAACCACAATTATAAACTCAAAGCTCAAATATCTAAGTTTTTATATTTTTTTATGATTTTTGTTTCTTGCTGCAAAAAAAACTTGGTTGTAACCATAATTATAGGGTTTATTAACTTTATTGTAAAAAACAAATATTTGTTGGGTTTCTGTTTTAAGTTTCAATATTTAAAAGTTTAAATTTTGTACAAATATTGTTGTTGTTAAATGTTGAAATCTTATTTTGTAAGTCTTTTCAGTCATTAATGGCATTTAAAAGGTTTTTATACCCTACACCACTTCAGTGGGGAGGGTATATTGGGTTTGTGCTGATGTTTGTAACGCACAATAATATTGGTCCTATACCCACCTTAAAGTATACCAATCGGCTCAGAATCATTTTCTGAGCCGATTTAGCTATGTCCGTCCGTCTGTCCGTCCGTCTGTCTGTCTGTCTGTCCGTCTGTCCGTCCATGTAAACCTTGTAATCAAACTACAGGTCGCAATTTTGAAGATAATTCAATGAAATTTGGTACATGATCTTCTATTGTCCCAGGGACGATCCTATTGAAAATGGTTAAGATCGTTCCATTATTTCACCTAGCCCCCATACAACTGAACCTCCCAATAGGGCTTGTAAACCTTGTAATCAAACTACAAGTCGCAATTTTGGAGATAATTCAATGAAATTTGGCACATGATCTTTTATGGTACCGTAGACAAAGTCTATTGGTTAACATCGGTCCATTATTTCACCTAGCCCCATACGACTGAACCCCCCGAATAGGGCTTTTAAACTTTGTAATCAAACTACAGGTCGCAATTTTGGAGATAATTCAATGAAATTTGGCACAAGATCTTTTATGGTACCGTAAACGAAGCCTGTTGAAAATGGTTTACATCGGTCCATTATTTCACCTAGCCCCCATACGACTGAACCCCCGAATAGGGCTTTTAAACTTTGTAATCAAACTACAGGTCGCAATTTTGGAGATAATTCAATGAAATTTGGCACATGATCTTTTATGGTACCGTAAACGAAGCCTGTTGAAAATGGTTTACATCGGTCCATTATTTCACCTAGCCCCCATATAACTGAACCCACCGAATAGGGCTTTTAAGTTCATAATTATGTTTAATATACTCATATCTCGACAAAAAGCTGCAAAAACCAAGTTCTATACAAGATTTGATGACCCTCACGAATTCCATAATAATAGGTCCTTATATGACCCTAGCCCCTATGAAAAGCTAGGGTCATATGTTTTTGTTGGGTTTGTTTAAACATTATTTTACAATTGAAGGATTAGATATTTTTAGAAGAGTTATGGTTAGGAAGGGTTTAGGGTTTCTATAAATTAATATTTAATTAAATTTCTTTATTTACTACTCTCAAAATTGTTCTAGTAAATATGTATGTAAAAGGACCTTTATTTGAAAAAAAATCCTTATATATGTTACCCACTTTTTGAACTACTACAAGTATAGACTACCTTGAACAATAGACTCAACAAGATATGCCTTAAGATAAACCGAATACTTGACCCAAAAAAACAATTTTTAAAAACAAATAAAATAAATTGATTTTTTATTAAAACTGAAACAAGACAGAAAAAGCTTAAAAGTTGCAAAAAATACAAAAAAGGTATTTATTTAATAAAATAACTACAAAAATGTTTAAATAATTATGTTTTTGTTGTTGTCACAAACTATTCTAAAAATTTCAATTTTTGGTATGTAAAGCTACATTAACTCAAATAATGACTTGGAAACAGTTCCAAAAAAAAGGCGCGTTATTATTGGCAAATTGTGGGGGTTTTCAAACAGAAAAAAACTAGTTTACAAAAAACCATTGTATATTTAAAATTTTCGTTTAGAACAAAAACATCTAAATAAAAAATCTTGAACTGGTTTTCACTTTTATTTTAAAAAATTGTTAAAAAAAACTTTTACAAAGTAATAATAATAAAACCAATAAAAAACCAAACAAATAATATTATTTTAACTATATAATTGTTAGATTTTTTCAGATTGAGTAACAATTATTAAAATAATTCAAAATAAATTATTGGCCAACCAGAAAAACCATATAGCATTCTAAAATTATTAACTATGAAATTTTAAACAATTATACAGTTTGTTTATAAATTTAAACACTAAAATTAAATTAATGATTTAAATGTAGTTTAAAAAATAATTTTGTCATTCCAAAATCAGTGATTTCGAACCTAAGATCACCGATCTAGATAAAATCTCTAACAAATTTCTTGGAAATTTTCTTTAAAATCAATAAAAGTTTTTCTTTCCAACTCAGGATCACTGATCATCTCAAGATATCATAAACAAATTGCTATATGTATTGCATAAATAGATCTAGAGTTCCTAAGGATCCTGTCCAGATCATTGTTTGCAGAGAACATTATTAACCGACTCATTAACTCATTTCTCTCAGAAATTAATTTTTTTCAGATAATGCTTTCCTTAGATAAATTTGCATTTCATTCGAAAGTAAGATCACTGAAAAATATATGGAAGTAAATCATCTTCGATCAAAATTTATGAAGATTACTTCTTTCATTCGATCTTCTGCAATTATTTTTTAAATGTTCATGCTATCGATCTAACGATCTATAGAATGGTATACCATCGATCTATCTATCTAATCTATATATCCATTTAATAATCGATCTATTCGCTGATCTATTTGATATATTCAATTATTCGATCTGTTTGATATTTTCGGTCTATACTATCTGCTTGATCTGTTGAATCTATTCTGTCTATACGTCCTATTTAATTCATTATATTCGATATATTCCATTTTTGCTCTATTCTATCTCTGTGATCCATTCTATATATCTGAGCAATTCAATCTATACAATCCATTTAATATATTCAATATATTTCATATATTCGATATGTACGATATATTCGATCGATTTATTTGATTTATTCAATCTATTTGATCTTTTTGAACTATTCGATGTATTCGACCGATCTATTGATCCATTCGATCTATTTGATATATTTTATATAGCTCAGTTCAGTTCTAGTTCAGTTCTAGTTCAGTTCTAGTTCAGTATATTTATATTTGATCCATTTGATGCATTTCATTTGATCCATTTGATCCATTTGATGCATTTGATCTGTTAGATCTATCTATCTATCTATCTATCTATCTATCTATCTATCTATCTATCTATCTATCTATCTATCTATCTATCTATCTATCTATCTATCTATCTATCTATCTATCTATCTATCTATCTATCTATCTATCTATCTATCTATCTATCTATCTATCTATCTATCTATCTATCTATCTATCTATCTAATCTATCTATCTATCTATCTATCTATCTATCTATCTATCTATCTATCTATCTATCTATCTATCTATCTATCTATCTATCTATCTATCTATCTATCTATCTATCTATCTATCTATCTATCTATCTATCTATCTATCTATCTATCTATCTATCTATCTATCTATCTATCTATCTATCTATCTATCTATCTATCTATCTATCTATCTATCTATCTATCTATCTATCTATCTATCTATCTATCTATCTATCTATCTATCTATCTATCTATCTATCTATCTATCTATCTATCTATCTATATCTATCTATTAATGATCACTGATCTTTCAGCAATTCTCTTCTGTCAAACATTAGTAAAATTATTCTTTAATAAGTATTGCTTTCCAACAATCGATTTTCATTATTTAAAACAATTAAGAGTATTTTAAAATTAACAAATAAAAAATATAACTTAATTACGCGATCACCGATTTAATCATTACTCTGGCGATTAAACGAAAGTTTAATCAAATATTATGAACAAAAAACGTCTGATTTGCAAGTGATCTCTCGAGGTCACGCTAACGACTTTTCATAGTAAATTTTTTAATATAATTGTGAATACTAAATACTTCGTTACCTCTTCAACTGTAAACAATTACCTTTTTTTCGTTTAATTGCTATTTCAACAACACTAATCAATTTATTAAACAAAAAAAAATTAATAATAACACTAACACGCAATTTAATCAAAAACACTTCTAATTAAAGCCCAAAAAAATATATTAAAAAAAATAAATAATAACTTAACTTAATTATTAATTCAGCAGTTTTTATTAATTAAAGCAACTTTTTAGTTTAAATTTTCTGTAAATCTCTCTTTTGTTGTAGTTTAATATATATATTTTTTTATCATATTTTTAATATTTGCAAAATTTGATAAACATTTCTTTTTAGTAAAAAGCGAAAGGAAGCTAACAATTAAAATATTTACTAATAATTTATTTAAAAAATAATGTGCAAAAATAAAATTTCTTAGTTTGATGATAGATAAAGATAAACATGTTTTCATGTTTACAGACTCTTAAGTCAACTCACGACCGATCGGTTGGCTGGCAGACAGATCCAAACATTTTTGTTGCAGTCTGTCGGTTAGTTAGTCGCTATGAATGAGTCAGTTAAAGAAATCAAATATGTACTAAGAGTTATGAATTGAGACAAAGAGATGAAATGATGAATCTTTTGTTGTTTTTTTTTTTTTTTGTTGTTTTCATGTTTACTTGAAAATTTTATAACAAAATAATCAAAAAAAAAAAATTAACAACGCAATTGTTAAGGAGAAGAAAAAACATTATCTTATTAAAAATATTTATTGATAAGTAGATAAAAAATATGTATATTGTTTTTTTTTAAGAAATTATAGAAATTTTTTATAAGAAATATTTAAAAACTGAAAATAATTATTTATTACAAAACCCCAATAAATTTAAATAAAAAAATTTTAAAATATTAAAACTTTCCTTGCAATTTTTCACTGTCAATTGTCTTACAATGTTGAAACGAATCATTAAAGGTATCTATTGGTTTTAATAGGTCTATAAATTGAAAAAAAGAAAACATTACAAAAAAACATATTAAAAGTTCATTAAGTTTAACAATCTCGTAATTTTTTTGTTGTGGTTCAACAAAAGATTAAATGACTTACAACAGAAAGCGACAAATCAGAGACATACAGACAGACAGATATAAGATAAAAATCTCTAATGAAAAGGCAACTAATAGAGACTATAAAAACAAACAATTTAACATTTTCAAAAAAAAAAAAAAAAAAAAAAAAAAACAACAACGTTGTACTTGATTTAAAAACATAAATTTAAATTAACACAATATTTCATTTACACAGCAACACATACATACATACACTTACACACAAACAAATTTATTCATTTACAAAGTATTTTCTTTTCTTAAAAATGAACTAGTTTTAATTAATATTTAAAGGAATTTTAAAGCAAAAGAAAATTATTTATTACTTAAGTAATAGAAACTTGCAATTTTTATGAAAAAATTTATTTAAATTTAAAATCAATTCAATGTTATTGTAGCCATAAAAATGTTATAAAAGAAATTGTCTGCAATTTCTTTTCTTTTTTAACGGAAACTTATTTAAAATGTTTTGATTTTTCTTCGTTTTTAGTTTATTTGCCAATATTTTAAGCGTTTAAGTAATGCAAATTATATAAATCTGGCACCTTATTCAATTCAATTTGAATTCATTTCCTTCCGGTTTTGTTGTTGTTTTTCTCTCATTCTCTCTATTAAGTTTGTTATTTTGTAAACAAAATGGTTGTAGTGTTTAAATCAACATTTAAGTATCCCGTTAGTTTAAATGAGAGCATTTGGAGATGAAGGAAATGAGAGAACGGTTAGGAGGTTTAATAAATAGGAAGACTTGAGGTTGGTTGGTCATGATTTAAATTGATTTTATATCAAATTTTTTTTTTTTAAATGGAAAGTTACATTAAGATGTCTATGGATTATTGTATGGATTAGTTCGCCTTTATTAATATATGCATTAGTCTATTGACTAGTTTGTGAACTGGTATAGTGTCTAAGGACGAGACTATTGACTTGTCTAAGGACTAGTCTATTTACTATTCTATTTGCTACTCTATTGATCATTAATGGTCTAATCTATAGACTAGTATATGAACTAGTCTATGGACTAGTATATGAACTAGTCTATGGACTAGTATATGAACTAGTCTATGGACTATTCTATTGACTAATCTATGGACTAGACTATGAACCAATCTATGGACTACTCTATAGATTAATCTAGGGACTATTGTACGAACCAATCTTTGGACTAGTCTATTTACTAGAGTATGGACTAGTCCATGGACTAATATATGGTCTAATAAAAGGCCTAGTCTAAGGACTAATCTATAGAATAGTCTATGGACTAATCTATAGAATAGTCTATGGACTATTCTATTGACCAGTCTATGGACTAATCTATGGATTGGTCTATGGACTAGTCCACAAAATAATATGTGGTCTAACCTATGGACTAGTCTATGACCTAATCTATGGACTAGTCTATGAAGTAATCTATGAACTATTCTATTTACTAGAGTATGAATTAGTGTATGGACTAATATGTATATGAGCTAGTCTATGGACTATTGCCTTATCTACTAAGTAATCTAAGGACTAGTCTATTGACTACTCTATGGATTGGTCTATGGACTAGTCCACAAACTAATATATGGTCTAACCTATGGACTAGTATATGACCTAGTCTATGGACTAGTCTATTGACCAATCTATGGACTAATCTATGGACTGGCCTATAGACTAATCTATGGACTAGTCTATGACCTAATCTATGGACTAGTCTATGAAGTAATCTATGGACTAGTGTATGAACTAATCAATGAACTATTCTATTTACTAGATTATGGATTAGTCTATGGACTAATAGGTATATGGGCTAGTCTATGGACTATTGCCTTATCTACTAACTAGTCTAAGGACTAGTCTATTGACTACTCTATGGACTATTCCATCGACCAGTGTATGGTCTAGCCTATGGACTAATATATAGTATATTCTATGGTCTAATCTAGGGACTTGAGCTAGTGTATTGACTGAACTGAACTATCTATCTATCTATCTATCTATCTATCTATCTATCTATCTATCTATCTATCTATCTATCTATCTATCTATCTATCTATCTATCTATCTATCTATCTATCTATCTATCTATCTATCTATCTATCTATCTATCTATCTATCTATCTATCTATCTATCTATCTATCTATCTATCTATCTATCTATCTATCTATCTATCTATCTATCTATCTATCTATCTATCTATCTATCTATCTATCTATCTATCTATCTATCTATCTATCTATCTATCTATCTATCTATAATCTATCTATCTATCTATCTATCTATCTATCTATCTATCTATCTATCTATCTATCTATCTATCTATCTATCTATCTATCTATCTATCTATCTATCTATCTATCTATCTATCTATCTATCTATCTATCTATCTATCTATCTATCTATCTATCTATCTATCTATCTATCTATCTATCTATCTATCTATCTATCTATCTATCTATCTATCTATCTATCTATCTATCATTATCATTCCTTAAACTATGCACTAATCTATCAACAGGTCTATTGACTAATCTGAGTAGTCCATCGTCAATGTGAACTAAACTATTAACTAGTCTTCCATTCTAGTCTTCCATTGGAGGGCGTCTTTGGATCAGCCTATTTAGTATTTACAGATTTATTTACTAATGATCAATCCAATGAAATAATTAATTAAATCTATGATTAATTAAATTTTTAATTCATTACTTAACAAAATCCCCGTTCATGTTTAATAACATTTTCATTTAGTAAATAGCTTATAAAAAAATTTTATCAAAGTCCACTTATTTCCCCCAAGATTTAATGATAGTTGCTTTAATTATAATTATAAATGCGAGACAATTTGTCACACCTTGTTTTCGGTGGTGGGGGAGTAGACGAAGTCATCTTAACTAAATAGGTATTTCCAGCTAAACGTGAACATATTAACATCTTATTTACATTTAATTCAATTTATATATTCCAACCTTAATAAGATTTAACGCTTTTAATAAAAGTTAATAACTTATTTACATGTTTAACCACAATAATTGTTTAAAATATCTAAAAATAAACATTATTCTGGGGAAATAAAGAGAAGTAGAGAAAAAAATTTTTGCAAAAATAAATATTTTAATTTACATGCGATTTTAGTTTGCAAAAAACTTGGGTTTATTTTTGAAAGTGGGCCAGGTAAAAATATTGAAAGTAATAATTGGCAACTATATATATTAGGGAGCATATATTAAGTTTTCAGCTTAGTTTTCAATTAATAAAACCTGTTGCTTTTGAGGCATATTTGAAACAATTTAAGAACATGCGTTTGGTTGCCCCGACAACAAACTACTTAGTTACTACAACTATATGTTTTTGTCAAACACAATGCGTGTCATTTGAACATTTAAACGTTTTATGAGAGAAGCTTAACTTGTTGCTTAAATGTTAAATGTTTATTTAACTAAAATGTATTATGTTAATAACAATTGCCCAATTCACAATCCATGTCGTAGTGTGGTAACGTTGTATGTGCTAATTTTTTATGAATGTTTTGTTTTTGTTTCAATAACAAAGTTGTAGTAAAAATATGACATATGATATACAACGATACAACGCCACAATGTCTCTACAACTTTCCACTAAGATTTTGAACCTTTTGCTAATTACTAAGAACCAGTTAAGGGACTAGTGTTTTGTAGGTTATTTCTCTCACTATTTCAACATTTCATTTCATTTTTGTTTTCTCAATTGTAAACGACAAATATTTGCTTGACTTCTACATTAATTTATACTTAAAACATTACCCATTAATTAAAAAATTTTATGATATAATTAAAAAGAAAATAAATTAAAAAAACAAATAAATTACAGTTTTAAAAAAACAATTTCCTAATGATGAGTTTAAATCTGAGTAGAAGTATGACGACTTTATTTACTAATAAAGATTATAGACAATCTGAAAAGATTATACAAAAACTAAAAACTTAATTTGAATAATAATATAAACTTAGTAATTATAATTAGTTAATAATTTATTGTAAAAATAAAACAAAACTAATGACTTTAACATGTTGTAATGAATATTTGTCGTAATAGTTTAACTAAAAACAATTTATCCTAATGATTTATAAAGAATGATTTTTACAATTTTCTTTATTACAAAAACAAAAATGTAATAAATTACTTACATTAAATAAAAAAACAAATAAATTGCTTTGAAAATTAAACAAAACTTTAGTTTTTTATAAAAAACAAAACAAAGTTATTGCCAAGTTTTGTTTTATTAAACATCCTCTTTTAATTATAGTAAAATATAATAATAAAATCCACAATATTTTAATATTCATATTAGGTTTTTGATTTACAAAGTCAAAGTCATATGACAATCAATTTTTTGTTGCTACAAAATTTTAATAAAACCTTCATTTTAATATTTATTTGTAGTTAGTTTTTGTCAAGTGTGTTGTCAGTGTGGCAACGTCTCAAACGAGTACGAGTGAAACTGTCAATGTTTATTAACCTTAAATGTTTAAGAGCAACAAAAAACATACACAAAAAACGCAAAACGTGTCAAAAACACTTGCAGCGCCCAAACAATAACACAAACAACTCTACCTTAAAAC
>NW_023994788.1:155000-223402 GCF_015586225.1 Lucilia sericata
TGAACACATAAACTCCTTTAAAAGTATTAATAAATATGGGGTGAATATATAATACCAGTAATTGGTTTAACAATTACAAAATTTCTTTCATTTTTAATTAACATTTTTTTAATTTAATGACAATTACAAAATTTATTACTTTGTATACGAAATATTTCAGTAAAAGTTTTATAAATCATAAGATCGTTGAACTGTTAAGCTGTTTATAACAAGTTTTAATGATCCACTTCTTTGACACAAAAATTACCTTTTTAAATGAGTTAATATTAAATATTTATAATTATAAAATACGGACAGAAAAAATGTTAATTCCTTTAGTGTTATGTTTTATTAATAGCTAGCAAATAGTAATAGACAATTTCCTAATAATTTAAATTAAGGCAAAACGTGTTGCAATTATTATCACCGATATGGCAACGAAACATCATAAACCTGACACCTTAACTTAAAAGGTGTTGAGAAAACAACAAAAAAAAAACAAAGATACTTTAACAATGAAGTAAAACAAAACTAAATTATTTTGTTAACATTACTATTAAATAATAGTATTTATTAGTTTATGACAATTTGAATTGAAAATTTTAATAGAATTTAATGAATTGTAGTTATAAAGGTTAAAAGTTAGGTTATGCTAGTTGGCAACACTTTTTTCTAGTGTTATATAGTTGGCCAGATGTCAAAAAAACTGCTAACAGTGATGTCAATTATTTTTTAGAAATATAAAGCGAATAAAGCGACCGATTGCATAGAGAAGTGAGCAGTGACTTTGGCGTTCATTTGTTTGACATGTGAACAGGAAAATGTTGACATGTTGTATATCAATGAATAGGAAATGTTGTCTTCTTTGTGATTTAAAACATATATTAAACTTATTTATAAATACATAACAGAAAAAGCTAATTTTGTAAGATATTTTATTTGGTTTTTTCAAGTAATAGAATTTTAGTTTTTATTTTGGATTATTTCAGAAATATTTTTTATAATTCTTTAAATTATTAAAATATTTATAGTTTTACGAATAGAAGACACAATTTCCTTTACATTGATATATAATAAGTCTAATTTAAATTTTCTTAAAGGCAAAATAAAGAGATAAAACTATGGCCTAGTACGTGGAAGTGGAAAAGAGCGACTTGCCACTTTGACGTCCATTTATTAGACATGTTAGCTAAAGAATATTAACATATTGTATATCAATGGATAGGTAATATTGTCTACTGTATGATGTATACTATCATTTATGAATTCATACCTGAAACGAATATTTTATGTTAAAAATTTAAGTTTATTTTATAAGAAACAGAATATCACTTTTTATTTAAAATTTTTTTATAAATATATTTTCAATTTCTTAAATTTAATAATTTCATTATATATTATTAAATAGAATACTGAAACGAATATTTTCTGTTAAAAATTTAAGTTTATTTTTTAAGAAACAGAATATCACTTTTTTTTAATTTTTTTATAAATATATTTTCAAATTCTTAAATTTAATAATTTCATTATATATTATTAAATAGAATACATAATTTCCTTTACATTGATATATAATTTGTCTAGTTTATCTTTTTCTTAAGTCAAATTTATATAAACAGAAGTAAATCTAATTCTGTCTGCAAAAAAACAGCTGGTTGTCACTTTGGCGTTTTGTAATTTGACAAGTTAATTAGAAAATGTTGCCATATTGTATAACAAATAATAGAAAATTATGTCTTCTTTATGTTATATATATTACTTATTGCCATAATTACTAAAACAAAGATATTTTTTACAAAAAATTAAGTTTTCATAATTTTCACTTTTTATATTTAAACTTTTTGTAAATTTATAAATATTTATATATTATTAAATAGAAGACATAATTTCCTTTACAATGATATATAATATGTCTACTTTAACTTTTATTAAAGTCAATTTAATATTGACAAAAGTTGCCCTACTTCTTAGCTGAAAAGGGGCAAGTTGCTAATTTAGCGTTTATTATTTTGACATTTAAGCCAGAAAATGTTGCCATATTTTATAACAAATAATCGAAAATTGTATCTTCTTTAAAATGTATATAAATTATTTCCATAATTTTCTTATTTACAATAAAAATAAGAATAATTTTAGAAAATTTTGTTTTTTTTTTTCTAATTATATTATTTACTTTTTAATTTTGACGTTTTTTTATAAATATCTTTCATAAATGAGAAAATTATTAAACAATTTATACATCTTTGAATAGAAGACTTAATTGCCTTTACAGATATATAAAAAAACTAATTTAACTATTCCTTAAGTGAAATTAAAGTTAACCAAAGTTGTACTACTTTTAAGCTGTTAAAATAGCAAGTTGTTAATATGGCGTTCAGTAATTAGACGCCTAAGCTAGAAAATATCAACATATTGTATATCAAAGGATAGGAAATGGAGTTTTCTTTTAAAAATGTTTACAATTGATTGGAATATTTAAAGATATATTAAAACTTGTTAATTTCAAGTAATTGAAGTTTTAAAAGAACTTTTACTAAATCTTTTAACAAATAATTATAACTTTAAATTTATACAAATTTGTATAGTAAACATTTTAATTTGTTACATGTAAATTATTTTAATTAAATTTAACAAATACTTGCAGTTTTTAACAAAAAACACTTAACAATTTCAAACAAATAAGGCATTAGAAGGTTTTAACTTTAAAACTTCAAAAAAGGCGCTAGTTTTTTATTACAATTTTAATTTATGTTTAAGGTTACAAAAAAAGCTTATTTACCATTTAAGGGTCAACCAAAAAAAAAAAAAAGATCTTTAAAAGGTGTTGTATGTTGAACTTATGCAAAAATAAATAAACAACAAAATATAAATAGAAATATGACTTCAAGTGTAATTAATGCCATGGAATTGCGTGTAAATTACAACATTGTATGATTTTAAGGAATTTATTTAAATACAGAAAACTTAAAAAAAAAGAAACAAATATATGTAAATTTTGTTTTTTATTTAGTAATTTAGAAGGCCAGTTTATATTATTGTTATTTTTTTGTTTAATAATAATTAAAATGAAAATAACAAATCAAAATATGCACAAAAAAAAAGTATTATTATGATGTATGGCACACTAACCCATTTCTTTATATGTTCAAGTATGTTGTGTACTACACATGCTGGTATTTTTTTTTTAGTATTAAACAAAACCATTACTCAATTAATTAATATTTCATTAACGTACGTGTACGATGTCATCTTGATTTAGTGTTTTTTTAAATATATATTTTTCTTATTAACCCTTTTTTTATAAGAATTATAAAAGAAATTTTATATAAAATAAAAAATAATAACAAATTGATTGATTTTATATAGAAGGCGGTTATTATTTATTTTACACATTTAAACATGAGCTTTTGACAGTGATATTGACATTGTAAAAACAGTGGAACCAGAAAATATAAAAACTATTGAATTTAAACTTAACTTAAAACTTAATGTTTGAATCACCCTGAGATTTTCTTTTTTGTTCCAAAATTCTGTTAAATTCCAATCCCAATTTTTGGTGAAATGAACCACTGTTTGTTTTATTCCTTTCCATTAGCTTCGAAAAGATCACGTTTTATTCGAATGTTGTGAGTTTTTATTTGAATTTATTTGATTACTTTCTGTCTAAGGTTTATTACGTGTTTAAGGAATTAAGATTAAAAATTAAAGATTTCCATGATCAATCTTAATGAATCACTTTTGCCTTAAATGTAATTAGAAGCGGAACGACTAAACGCAGCGCATTAGCGCTGCCATTACTTGAATTGTCATAATTGTTTTATCTGATTAGACTTGACGATAGGCTAGACTAAAGACTGTCCTATAGATAAGGCTATAGACTAGATTATAAATAAGAATATAGACTCAGCTATGTACATATATACTGGACCATAGACTACACTTTATAATAAACTATATACTAAACTGTAGACTAGACTAAACTATAAACTAGATTATCAACTAGACTACACTGTAGACTAGACTGTAGACTATACTATAGATTGAGCTATATACTAGACCATAGACTTCACTACAGACTAAACTATAGATAGATCAGTTAAGTTCAGTTCTAGTTCAGTTCTAGTTCAGTTCTAGTTCAGTTCTAGATCAGTTCTAGTTCAGTTCTAGTTCAGTTCCAGATCAGTAGTTCAGTTCTAGTTCAGTTCTAGTTCAGTTTCTAAGTCAGTTCTAGTTCAGTTCTAGTTCAGTTAGTCAGTTCTAGTTCTAGTTCAGTTCTAGTTCAGTTCTAGTTCAGTTCTAGTTCAGTTCTAGTTCAGTTCTAGTTCATTCTAGTTCAGTTCAGTTCAGTTCTAGTTCAGTTCTAGTTCAGTTCTAGTCAGTTCTAGTCAGTTCTAGTTTCAGTTCATAGTTCAGTTCTAGTTCAGTTCTAGTTCAGTTCTAGTCACTTCTAGTTCAGTTCTAGTTCAGTTCAAGTTCAGTTCAGTTCTAGTTCAGTTCTAGTTCAGTTCTAGTTCAGTTCTAGTTCAGTTATAGTTCAGTTCTAGTTCAGTTCTAGTTCAGTTCTAGTTCAGTTCTAGTTCAGTTCAGTCAGTTCTAGTTCAGTTCTAGTTCAGTTCTAGTTCAGTTCTAGTTCGTTCTAGTTCAGTTCTAGTTCAGTTCTAGTTCAGTTCTAGTTCAGTTCTAGTTCCAGTCTAGTTCAGTTCTAGTTCAGTTCCTAGTTCAGTTCTAGTTCAGTTCTAGTTCAGTTCTAGTTCAGTTCTAGTTCAGTTCTAGTTCTAGTTCAGTTCTAGTTCAGTTCTAGTTCAGTTCTAGTTCAGTTCTAGTTCAGTTCTAGTTCAGTTCTAGTTCAGTTCTAGTTCAGTTCTAGTTCAGTTCTAGTTCAGTTCTAGTTCAGTTCTAGTTCTAGTTCAGTTCTAGTTCTAGTTCTAGTTCAGTTCTAGTTCTAGTTCAGTTCTAGTTCTAGTTCAGTTCTAGTTCTAGTTCAGTTCTAGTTCAGTTCTAGTTCAGTTCTCTTCAGTTCTAGTTCAGTTCTAGATCAGTTCTAGTTCAGTTCTAGTTCAGTTCTAGTTCAGTTCTAGTTCAGTTCTAGTTCAGTTCTAGTTCAGTTCTAGTTCAGTTCTAGTTCAGTTCTAGTTCAGTTCTAGTTCAGTTCTAGTTCAGTTCTAGTTCAGTTCTAGTTCAGTTCTAGTTCAGTTCTAGTTCAGTTCTAGTTCAGTTCTAGTTCAGTTCTAGTTCAGTTCTAGTTCAGTTCTAGTTCAGTTCTAGTTCAGTTCTAGTTCAGTTCTAGTTCAGTTCTAGTTCAGTTCTAGTTCAGTTCTAGTTCAGTTCTAGTTCAGTTCTAGTTCAGTTCTAGTTCAGTTCTAGTTCAGTTCTAGTTCAGTTCTAGTTCTTTCTAGTTCTAGTTCAGTTCTAGTTCAGTTCTAGTTCAGTTCTAGTTCAGTTCTAGTTCAGTTCTAGTTCAGTTCTAGTTCAGTTCTAGTTCAGTTCTAGTTCAGTTCTAGTTCAGTTCTAGTTCAGTTCTAGTTCAGTTCTAGTTCAGTTCTAGTTCAGTTCTAGTTCAGTTCTAGTTCAGTTCTAGTTCAGTTCTAGTTCAGTTCTAGTTCAGTTCTAGTTCAGTTCTAGTTCAGTTCTAGTTCAGTTCTAGTTCAGTTCTAGTTCAGTTCTAGTTCAGTTCTAGTTCAGTTCTAGTTCAGTTCTAGTTCAGTTCTAGTTCAGTTCTAGTTCAGTTCTAGTTCAGTTCTAGTTCAGTTCTAGTTCAGTTCTAGGTTCAGTTCTAGTTCAGTTCTAGTTCAGTTCTAGTTCAGTTCTAGTTCAGTTCTAGTTCAGTTCTAGTTCAGTTCTAGTTCAGTTCTAGTTCAGTTCTAGTTCAGTTCTAGTTCAGTTCTAGTTCAGTTCTAGTTCAGTTCTAGTTCAGTCTAGTTCAGTTCTAGTTCAGTTCTAGTTCAGTTCTAGTTCAGTTCTAGTTCAGTTCTAGTTCAGTTCTAGTTCAGTTCTAGTTCAGTTCTAGTTCAGTTCTAGTTCAGTTCTAGTTCAGTTCTAGTTCAGTTCTAGTTCAGTTCTAGTTCAGTTCTAGTTCAGTTCTAGTTCAGTTCTAGTTCAGTTCTAGTTCAGTTCTAGTTCAGTTCTAGTTCAGTTCTAGTTCAGTTCTAGTTCAGTTCTAGTTCAGTTCTAGTTCAGTTCTAGTTCAGTTCTAGTTCAGTTCTAGTTCAGTTCTAGTTCAGTTCTAGTTCAGTTCTAGTTCAGTTCTAGTTCAGTTCTAGTTCATGTTCTAGTTCAGTTCTAGTAAGTTTAGTTCAGTTCTAGTTCAGTTCTAGTTCAGTCTAGTTCAGTTCTAGTCAGTTATAGTTCAGTTCTAGTTCAGTTCTAGTTTCAGTTCTAGTTCAGTTCTAGTTCAGTTCTAGTTCAGTTCTAGTTCAGTTCTAGTTCAGTTCTAGTTCAGTTCTAGTTCAGTTCTAGTTCAGTTCTAGTTCAGTTCTAGTTCAGTTCTACTTCAGTTCTAGTTCAGTTCTAGTTCAGTTCCTAGTCAGTTCTAGTTCGTCTAGTTCAGTTCTAGTCAGTTCTAGTTCAGTTCTAGTTCATTCTAGTTCTAGTTCCAGTTCAGTTCTACTTCAGTTCTAGTTTCATTTTCGTAGTTCAGTTCTAAGTTCAGTTCTATTCAGTCTCAGTTCCAGTTCTAGTTCAGTTCTAGTCGTTCTAGTTCCAGTTCTAGTTCAGTTCTAGTTCAGTTCTATTTCAGTTTAGCTAGTTCAGTTCTAGTATTCAGTTCTAGTTCAGTTCATTTAGTTCAGTTCTAGTTTCAGTTAGTTCTAGTTCTAGTCAGTCTAGTTCAGTTCTAGGTTCAGTTCTAGTTCAGTTCTATGTTCAGTTCTAGTTCAGTTCTAGTTCAGTTCTAGTTCAGTTCTAGTTCAGTTCTAGTTCAGTTCTAGTTCAGTTCTAGTTCAGTTCTAGTTCAGTTCTAGTTCAGTTCTAGTTCAGTTCTAGTTCAGTTCTAGTTCAGTTCTAGTTCAGTTCTAGTTCAGTTCTAGATCAGTTCTAGTTCAGTTCTAGTTCAGTTCTAGTTCAGTTCTAGTTCAGTTCTAGTTCAGTTCTAGTTCAGTTCTAGTTCAGTTCTAGTTCAGTTCTAGTTCAGTTCTAGTTCAGTTCTAGTTCAGTTCTAGTTCAGTTCTAGTTCAGTTCTAGTTCAGTTCTAGTTCAGTTCTAGTTCAGTTCTAGTTCAGTTCTAGTTCAGTTCTAGTTCAGTTCTACTTCAGTTCTAGTTCAGTTCTAGTTCAGTTCTAGTTCAGTTCTAGTTCAGTTCTAGTTCAGTTCTAGTTCAGTTCTAGTTCAGTTCTAGTTCAGTTCTAGTTCAGTTCTAGTTCAGTTCTAGTTCAGTTCTAGTTCAGTTCTAGTTCAGTTCTAGTTCCGGTCTAGTCAGTTCTAGTTCAGTTTCTAGTTCGTCTAGTAGTCTAGTTCAGTGTCTAGTTCAGTCTAGTTCAGTTCTAGTTCAGTTCTAGTTCCAGTTCTAGTTCAGTTCTAGTTCAGTTCTAGTTCAGTTCTAGTTCAGTTCTAGTTCAGTTCTAGTTCCATTCTAGTTTCAAGTTCTAGTTCAGTTCTAGTCTCAGCTTCTAGTTCAGTTCTAGTTTTCAGTTCTAGTTCAGTTCTAGTTCAGTTCTATGTTCAGTTCTAGTTCAGTTCTAGTTCAGTTCTAGTTCAGTTCTAGTTCAGTTCTAGCTTCAGTTCTAGTTCAGTTCTAGTTCAGTTCTAGTTCACGTTCTAGTTCAGTCCTAGTCAGTCCAGTCGTCCTAGTTCAGTTCTAGTTCATTTTATACTTTTATACTTTTAAGTCAAAAATTGTTTTTTTAGAGAAAATTCTGATTTTGAGTCAAAATTCGAGTTAAAAAATTAGTGAAAATTAAAAATAATCCAAATTACAGTTATTTTTCTTAAATTTTTTTTTTATTTAAAATTATTCCCTTAACTTTAATAGAAAGTTAATAGTTTTATTATTAAGTATTTTCTAAACAACTTTTACATATTGCAATAGCGTGTTCGTCTAGTAAATTTCTTTTGTATTTTATTCATATTATTATATAGTTAATAAAAAGTAAATAAACAACAAATTAAAAAATATGTTTATATGTATATAATTCGCTATTATTCTATTTATAAAAAATATAAACAGTTCAGAGACCTGTTAGTTATTTAACTTAATACTTCTACAAAAATAATAATTATTTTCATTACTTGCAATATTTTTACAAATAATAACAAAAAACTCTCATTTATTAATATTCTAAAACAAATTCTATTGTTGTTTTTTTAAACTTCCCATAAACAATGAGTTGGCAACACCAGAAATTATTTGAAAACCGTTATATTCTAGTTGTTATACTCACACACACACACACGTTTAGGTAAAATGGCCGAATACTTAAATGCATATAAATATTGTTTCTTAATCATTATACAATTATTTCATAAAATTATTAAGAAATTGTATTGTTTTTAACAATTTGTTTAACACAATGTTGTCTTTTATCTTTTGTTTATTTAAGAAATACACAAAACATTAAAAGAAATGTTTTTTTTTAAGTCAATGTCAACAAAATCATTTAAAATTTAAATTGTTTAAAATTTACTTTTTTAAAAATTTTGTTTGTTAAAAAAACTACTTCAAAAGAGTTGAATAACTCTTTTGTTAACAATTATTATGGTTATTTTTTTTTTATTAATTTGGCAATATTTAAATATTGGTGGCCATTTAATTTGTTTAACAAAGAAAATAACAGTTTTAAATCGCAAATTTTGTAATGGGTTTCCGTTAAATTTTAGTTTGACAGTTTGTTTCGGTGGCGGTTATTGTTTAAATCTTTTTTGAATATGACAGTAAACAATATGTTCCGTTTTGTCGCGTGCTGTTGTTATGTAATATTATTTACGTTTTTGCAAATATTTCTTTACATTAATTTAGCTATTGTTTAAACAATTTTCAAAAAATCAAAGCATATTTGAAATACAATAACTAAACAACGATGTTGTTTTTGTTTTTGTATTAAGCAAGATTTTATTAATTTGTAAGAATTAAAAGCAATTAATAAAAACAGATTTTTACAAAATGTTTTATACAAAACCATTTGGCTACAATTTATTAATTAACCCTATAACGTATTAAGATGGTATAGAAAATACCGAGAATAGTAAAACCTAGTCTATAGTCTAGTCTACAGTCTGGTCTATAGTATAGTCTATCCTATAGTCTACTCTATAGTCTAGTCTATAGTCTAGTCTATAGTCTAGTCTATAGTCTAGTCTATAGTCTAGTCTATAGTCTAGTCTATAGTCTAGTCTATAGTCTAGTCTATAGTCTAGTCTATAGTCTAGTCTATTATAGTCTAGTCTATAGTCTAGTCTATAGTCTAGTCTATAGTCTAGTCTATAGTCTAGTCTATAGTCTAGTCTATAGTCTAATCTATAGTCTAGTCTATAGTCTAGTCTCTAGTCTAGTCTATAGTCTAGTCTATAGTCTAGTCTATAGTCTAGTCTATAGTCTAGTCTATAGTCTAGTCTATAGTCTAGTCTATAGTCTAGTCTATAGTCTAGTCTATAGTCTAGTCTATAGTCTAGTCTATAGTCTAGTCTATAGTCTAGTCTATAGTCTAGTCTATAGTCTAGTCTATAGTCTAGTCTATAGTCTAGTCTATAGTCTAGTCTATAGTCTAGTCTATAGTCTAGTCTATAGTCTAGTCTATAGTCTAGTCTATAGTCTAGTCTATAGTCTAGTCGATAGTCTAGTCTATAGTCTAGTCTATAGTCTAGTCTATAGTCTAGTCTATAGTCTAGTCTATAGTCTAGTCTATAGTCTAGTCTATAGTCTAGTCTATAGTCTAGTCTATAGTCTAGTCTATAGTCTAGTCTATAGTCTAGTCTATAGTCTAGTCTATAGTCTAGTCTATAGTCTAGTCTATAGTCTAGTCTATAGTCTAGTCTATAGTCTAGTCTATAGTCTAGTCTATAGTCTAGTCTATAGTCTAGTCTATAGTCTAGTCTATAGTCTAGGTCTATAGTCTAGTCTATAGTCTAGTCTATAGTCTAGTCTATAGTCTAGTCTATAGTCTAGTCTATAGTCTAGTCTATAGTCTAGTCTATAGTCTAGTCTATAGTCTAGTCTATAGTCTAGTCTATAGTCTAGTCTATAGTCTAGTCTATAGTCTAGTCTATAGTCTAGTCTATAGTCTAGTCTATAGTCTAGTCTATAGTCTAGTCTATAGTCTAGTCTATAGTCTAGTCTATAGTCTAGTCTATAGTCTAGTCTATAGTCTAGTCTATAGTCTAGTCTATAGTCTAGTCTAGTCTAGTCTATAGTCTAGTCTATAGTCTAGTCTATAGTCTAGTCTATAGTCTAGTCATAGTCTAGTCTATAGTCTAGTCTATAGTCTAGTCTATAGTCTAGTCTATAGTCTAGTCTATAGTCTAGTCTAGTCTAGTCTATAGTCTAGTCTATAGTCTAGTCTATAGTCTAGTCTATAGTCTAGTCTATAGTCTAGTCTATAGTCTGGTCTATAGTCTAGTCTATAGTCTAGTCTATAGTCTAGTCTATAGTCTAGTCTATAGTCTAGTCTGTAGTCTATAGTTTTAGTCTAAATTCTAGTCTAAATTCTAGTCTATAGTCTAGTCTCTAATCTAATCTATAGGCTAGTTTATAGTCTAGTCTATAGTCTAGCCTAGACTAGACTATAGTCTATAATCTGGTCTTTAGTCTAGTCTATAGATTAGTCGATAGTCTAGTCTATTGCCTAGTCGAAAGTCTAGTCTATAGGCTATTCTATAGTCTGTAGCCTAGTCTATAATTTATAGATTATGGTCGATCATTTTCTTATACTCATATTTTTCTATAAAAAAGCACCAACTTGACAACACTTGCATCACTTGATCTTTGGCAAATAAAGAGATCATCTCTTACACCGGCTAACAAAAATTAAAATTCCCACACTACTCACCCTCTTTTTATTTTAATTGTTTATAAATCTTTTCTTTTTGCTCTTAATTTTCTTTAAAAAAAATATAAACAAAAATTAACCTTCGATTAAAATAAAAAACGAAAAAAAAAAAAATTTGCATAAAAAGAAAAACCTGATCGTAACAATACAACCCAACAACACACACACAATCAGACTAACAGACAGACAGACGTACACAAGAAGAAACTTGAACTTCAAAAAAGGTGATTTTTTCACTTTTTTTGTAGTTTTAAAAACATTAAAAAAACATGTATGAAAATAAAATTTAAATAAAAAAGAAAGAAAAAAATTCGAAAAAATAGGTGCGTTAGCATTTTTTTCCACTAACATAATGATGATGATGTTGATGACGATCATGATGAGTTTGTTTTAGTGGCGCGTTATTATAAACAATTGGTAACAAATCAAATAAAAATTGGAAGAAAAAAATAATTTATTATAAAAAAAAGAGTGTTGGGAGAGTGTTCATCCATTGTTTAACAAAAATTATCAGACAGAAGTGATTTATTTTTTGTTAAGTTTAATTTTGAAAATTATATGTTGCTTTGAAAATGACACCACACTTTCCGGGCTGTTGTATGACATCGGTTGCATGTCAAAATAGTTTTTTTTTACTTAAATTACTTTATTTTAATTTTATTTAAACATTTTTTGTTAATAAATTATAGCAATTATTTGATTAAAGTAATTTTATGGGAAATTATTTAAAACTATTTATTTTCAAAATTGACTTATTCAAAATTATCTAGTGATCTTCATTTGCTATCAATCTAGCTTTTAACGCTTTTTGTTTACATTTTATAAATATTCTCTTAATTACCACATAATTACTTAAAATCTTAAATCATTTAAAAATGTTTTGCCTTTGCTAGCCATTTAATAAAAATCCCCCCATTTATCACACGAAAAAAAAACATTTTATAATTTATTTGAAAAAAAAAAAAAAATCTCATAAAAAATTTTCGTTATAAACAAAAGATTTATTGTTTATAGGCAAATTTGTTTTAACCGCTACACGAAAAATTTTGTCAATATTCTTTTTTGGGGAATTAGCACTTGCTGTCAAAATTCTAGGAATTCTAGCAATTTAAAGAATTTCAAGTTTTTTGATTAATATGCAAAATCTTAAAAAAAGTATAAAATAAAAAAGAACTGAACTAGAACTGAACTAAAAGTGAACTAAACTGAACTAAACTGAAATAAAACTGAATTAGAACTAAAGTAGAACTGAACAAGAACTGAACAAGAACTGAACTAGAACTGAACAAGAACTGAACAAGAACTGAACTAGAACTAGAACTGAACTAGAACTGAACTAGAACTGAACTAGAACTGAACTAGAACTGAACTAGAACTGAACTGAACTAGAACTCTGAACTAGAACTGAACTAGAACTGAACTAGAATTGAACTAGAACTGAACTAGAACTGAACTAGAACTGAACTAGAACTGAACTAGAACTGAACTAGAACTGAACTAGAACTGAACTAGAACTGAACTAGAACTGAACTAGAACTGAACTAGAACTGAACTAGAACTGAACTAGAACTGAACTAGAACTGAACTAGAACTGAACTAGAACTGAACTAGAACTGAACTAGAACTGAACTAGAACTGAACTAGAACTGAACTAGAACTGAACTAGAACTGAACTAGAACTGAACTAGAACTGAACTAGAACTGAACTAGAACTGAACTAGAACTGAACTAGAACTGAACTAGAACTGAACTAGAACTGAACTAGAACTGAACTAGAACTGAACTAGAACTGAACTAGAACTGAACTAGAACTGAACTAGAACTGAACTAGAACTGAACTAGAACTGAACTAGAACTGAACTAGAACTGAACTAGAACTGAACTAGAACTGAACTAGAACTGAACTAGAACTGAACTAGAACTGAACTAGAACTGAACTAGAACTGAACTAGAACTGAACTAGAACTGAACTAGAACTGAATTAGAACTGAACTAGAACTGACTAGAACTGAACTAGAACTGAACTAGAACTGACTAGAACTGAACTAGAACTGAACTAGAACTGAACTAGAACTGAACTAGAACTGAACTAGAACTGAACTAGAACTGAACTAGAACTGAACTAGAACTGAACTAGAACTGGACTAGAACTGGACTAGAACTGGACTAGAACTGAACTAGAACTGAACTAGAACTGAACTAGAACTGAACTAGAACTGAACTAGAACTGAACTAGAACTGAACTAGAAACTGAACTAGAACTGAACTAGAACTGAACTAGAACTGAACTAGAACTGAACTAGAACTAGAACTGAACTAGAACTGAACTAAACTAGAACTGAACTAGAACTGAACTAGAACCAGAGTTGTAAAACTCAATGATTTTCAATATTTTCGTTGCCAACTCTGCATTCCAAACTTAATTGAACTCACGTAATTAATGGCGCCAACAATTAGCAGCAAATTTTGTACATGATGTCAAAAATAAAAAATTCCTAAATATTGACAATTTGTTTTTCTCAAACAATTAGATTTTTATTAAATATTTGCTAATTAAATGTACAAATCTTTTCAGAAATATTTTTAAACTATTAAAAAAATGGTGGTACAATGGTCAAACACTGAAATAATTTTGCACAACATGTGGCCATTAATTTTGAATCAATTAAAATATTGAATCACCACCAAAATCTTACTACTTATGCAAACAAAATAATTTGATTTTCAAAATTCTTAACATTAAGTGACACAATGACAATCAAAATTTTATTTTCTAATTAAAATAAAACAACAAAAAATGGCATTAACATTTTGACCCCATTAGAAAATGGATTTTGAAGTAAATATTTAAACAAACACGTTTATGCTAAATTGGGCGGGCATATGGAATATTCAAAAATTCAATGAATGAATTTAAAAAAACCCTCCAACAATAACAAAAAAAAAATAGAAATTTTGAATATTTAATACTAATTAACACCTACCAAAAATTAAGCCAAAAAGGTTTGAAAAGGTTCTTTTTTTAACATAATTATTACTTATTTAACCTATTTTATAAAGAAAGTTGGTTTTTAACTCAATACTTTTTTCTAACATCTGTCAAATAACTGTGTAAACAAAGTTTGTAATAATAATAAAATATATTTAAATTGAAATGTGTTTTTTCTTTAAAATTGTTAAATTTTTATTAGCAACTAAAAGTTGAAACTATTTTAACAAATGTGCGGCTATTATTTATTTTGTTGTATATTTATTTAATATTTTGTTTATTTTGTATTTATGGTTAAAAACATAAAAAATTATAATAAAAAAAAATTTGTTGATACGTCAACAAATAGCCACATAAATTCTGTTTTAATTTTGAAAAATATAAATCAAAAAATATGTGTATTTTCAAAAAAAAAAAGTATGACCAGTGATTTATGGGAAAATAAGTATGTCTGAAAATCGGACAGTGTCTATGAATCAAACACGCGAAAATAATACCCAAAAGATACAACAGTGGGCCTGAACGAAATGAATAAATCTACCATTTATTAAATGTTAAAACCATTTATTTGTTAATTAATACTTAAATTTAAAATTATTTAGTTTAAAAATTAAGATTTCATTCAAGAAGATTGATTGCAATAGTTCTCCTTAAAATTATTCAGAATTTTGAAGGATCTTTTAGAAAAAACCAAATAATCTTCAAGGCGATTTCATATCCCACGAATGGTCTTGGCAAGTTGACAACACGTCTCTTAGTTTTAGCCATTTTGGCTTGAAGTGTATGATTAGAAAAGTTATTTTACAGTAGAGGTCGGGATTGTATTGTCTTACTCAGGGTAACAGCTAGTAACAGGCTTCTTCGAAACATTACAGAACATTCCCCCGACACTCGCAGACAACTGGATGTTATCTTTACGCGAATTGAATTGAAAAGAGCCGGGCCATCAATGTATACTGGACATATTGGACGGTAATACTTAAAAAACAGACGCAACCGATCGCTTAACGAAAACAAAAAATGTCGGGAACTATGAAACATTAATCGCTCTGATACATCTATTACTCAAATCCCAGCGAGAACACTGAACATTGAAAACTTGCAACCAAGATATGTATGTATATGGCAACACTAGATTCCTGTCGGAAGTCCGTGGTATTACGGAATATGTGAAACATATTGGATTTGTTATGGCGCCAACAGAGGTTAAAAAGTATATTATAGTATTTTCCGACAATCAGAAAACAATTAGGGCGATATTAGGTCATAAGATTAAATCTGAGACAATATTGGAGAGCAATAGCCGATTACTCTTCCAGTAGTAAGTTCTGAATTGCAATAAAAGAGGAATGGGGCTTGAGAAGAAAACCTAACGAATGCAAAGACGTTGGTTGCAACGAGGGCTGATTTAAAAACATGGGAGTGGACCTCTAAAATTCTGTGTGGGGTGACACCGACGAGTACAGAAGCAGATTAAGTCCGAGGTTAGTATGATCTAATTCGAAATTAGATTTATAGTAAATCCAGAATCTATCTATCTATCTATCTATCTATCTATCTATCTATCTATCTATCTATCTATCTATCTATCTACTATCTATCTATATATCTATCTATCTATCTATCTATCTATCTATCTATCTATCTATCTATCTATCTATCTATCTATCTATCTATCTATCGATCTACCTACCTATCTATCTATCTATCTATCTATCTATCTATCTATCTATCTATCTATCTATCTATCTATCTATCTATCTATCTATCTATCTATCTATCTATCTATCTATCTATCTATCTATCTATCTATCTATCTATCTATCTATCTATCTATCTATCTATCTATCTATCTATCTATCTATCTATCTATCTATCTATCTATCTATCTATCTATCTATCTATCTATCTATCTATCTATCTATCTATCTATCTATCTATCTATCTATCTATCTATCTATCTATCTATCTATCTATCTATCTATCTATCTATCTATCTATCTATCTATCTATCTATCTATCTATCTATCTATCTATCTATCTATCTATCTATCTACAACATACTGAAACCAAATCAGAATTCCCTTTTACTTTAAAACTTTGAACGAAATTGACAATGTTTTTTTAAAACCTCCTCTAACTGCAATCTACTTATAATTATTTGTAGCAGTGTAGCAAAGTGACAATGCACAAAAATAAAAACAAATTTGAGAAAGTGCGGCATTAAAATGCAAGTTGAAGAATTCCTGATTACTCTCTAACAACACACGTACTTAAAACAAAACAATAACATTTGCAGTTTAAATACAATTGAAACTGCAAACGGCAAGCGACTTGTCATTTTTCAGGTTAAACTTAAAAATTACAAAAGGATCTTAATTTTTAAGAAAATGTTACCAATTAGTGGAAAAGAGAGAGAGAGAGAAAAACATTTCACCAAATTTTTAATGACGAAAAAGGAGTTTTATTTTTGTCGCCTGTGGTTGTATATGGAATTGTAATCATATTGCTTAACAGTTAAGCCATCTTGTTTAAAGTAAAAGTGATGCCAATATTGTGCTGTTATAATAGAGGATGCTTTAAACCTGATTAAAGATAATTTAAGCGTTTTATTTAATAGAATACAATAAATATTATAATTTATTAAATAAATGTTAAACGAAACATTTCAAATAACAGGTTAAACATAAAAATAATAAAAATGTTAAACAGTTAAAACAAAATAAGAAAGTTTAAACCAATTTATTTTTAAATAAAATAAATTCAAATTATTTGTTTAAATAAACATTGATCTGTGAGAAGAATTACACATAAGGAGGGGGGACTTATAAATCTTTAAAACCTACAATAACACGTTTTAATTTCACTTTTACTCTTATAGACATATTGTTATGAAAAAAAAGTGTTAAAAAATAAAAGTAATCTAGTTTTGTTTAAGATAAATTTCAACTTTATTGGTAACAAAATTTTATATCTCTTAATTTTTGTTGTTATTATATAATTACAATTATTTATTTATGCCACAGTTGTATGTATACTTTTAATTTGAAATCAAATTTATGAACATTTGAAAAAAAAAAGTGTGGCAAAGTATGACTTGTACATTGAACTTTTTTGAACATAACTTGTGGTTTAACATGAAATATATGTAAAAAAATTGTTTAGTTGATTTTTGGTGGAATTTTGTTTTTGTTGACTTTTGATTTTGAGTGCTATTGAATGGCGGCTCGCTGTGTGTGATTTTTTCGTGTAAAGTTGAAAAACGAGTTTTTTTTTCCAATTTGAAATTTTAATTTCAATAGTTTAACTTGCGACATTATGTTCGTACGAAAAAAAAAACAACAAAATAAAACCAAAATCTTTTCTTAAACAAGTTTCTTTTTAAGATAAAAATAAAATTGCTGTTTTTTTTAAGGAAAAACTGGGAAACTATTTTTAAAACAAAATGTTATTGCAAGATTTAAGTTAAAAATAAATTGGAGGAAAATATATAATAAATTTGACAAGTAGTCAGTCGGCAGTAAGTGGTTGTTAAGTAAAATGTAGTAATTTTGTGCTAAAAATAAACTCTAATTTAAGAAAACATGAAATTTATATAAAAAAAACAATCTATTACTTTTAATTTGATGTAATAATTGTTGTAATAAAAGTATTAAGCAAATTAGGGTTCTATAGTTGAAACAAAAAGTCGACTTTTCGACTTTTTTCATTTAGTTAAAAGTCGACTTTTCGACTATAAGTATTTTATAAATAGTCGACTTTTCGACTTTTTCCGACTTTTCGACTTTTTTCGACTTTTCGAATTTTCGACTTTTCGACTTTTTCCAACATTTTTCGACTTTTCTACTTTTTCCGACTTTTCGATTTTTTCGACTATTTGACTATTTTCGACTTTTTTTCGACTATTTTTTGACTTTTTTCGAGTTTTTCCGACTATTTTAGCGTTTTTGACTTCTTTTACACTTTTTTTAAGATTTTCGACTATTTTTGACTTGTTTCTACAATTTTCGACTTTTTTCGACTTATCGACTTTTTTCGACTTTTATTAACAAAGTCGACTTTTCGACTTTTTTCACAGACCATAGTCGAGTTATCGACTTTTTTAGAACAAAATAGTCGACTTCGACTTTTCGATTATTCGAAAGTCGATTTATAGAACCCTAAAGCAAATCAATCAATTTGCTCAAATCTAAAGTTGAAACAAAAAATCGACTTTTTGTAATATTGAAAATGTCGACTTTCCGATTTTTTTTTAACTGGTAACTTTTTCAACATTTTTTTAATATGGATCGACTTTTTGATTTTTACTTCTTTTGACTTTTATTAACAAATTCGACTTTTTTCCTACAATATAGTCTACTTATCGACTTCTTTTTAAAAAAATAGATAACTTAGATATATGTATTTCGTCAAAAAGTCAATTGTTCGAAAGGCAATTATTATTATTCTCCGATTGAACGACTTTTTTTTAACAAAATCTGTTTTCGCCTTTTTCCTTATAAGATAGTCGACTTTTGTCAGAACAATATAGTCGATTTCGCGGTTGACCGAAAGTTGGTTTGTTAAACACTTTTTACCGATTCCATCTAGTGTAAACATTATTCTTTAAATCGAGTTTTCATCATTTTAATATAGAACACTATTTTAGCATCCAAAATCGTTTTATTAGCCCCTCCGCAATCGAAAAACAATTAAGAATTCGATAAGTACTGGCTGTCTTGTTTTTGAAGTGTTCTAATTCTTTTTAACAAATATTTTCGTTTTAAAGAGAATATTTTTGCAAAATTTACGGGTTCTTCCTATGATGTTGCCTTTTAGCCACAATTTTTAAACTGCGTTCACATTGGTCAAATAAATTTGAATTTTTTTATAATTTTTTCAAAAATAAGAAAAAACTTTCTTTTTTCTTAAATATTTATATATTTTATTTAAATGCATTTAAAGATAAACGTCAAATAAGAATCTATTACTTCTTAAAAAGCAATCATTTCTAATACAAGTTTCTTAAAACGATAAAATCAAGTATTTGAAAAGAAACATGATCATAAATTTAAATTGAAAATCACTGATATTTAAAGTTTTTTTTTTTAAGAAATTACGATCTAGTCTTTATAACAAAAAAAAAAAATACTAAAACAATGAATTTCTATTATAAAATTAAAAAAAAAAATAAATTCAAAATTGTTGCATATCAGTTTCATTGATTAGAATTTCTTATTTCACTTAAAAATTAACTTAATTGTTTAACTTTATATAAATTTTTTTTTAATACAAAAGATTTTAATGACCTCAAAAATAATTTAAATACTGAAAACCAAAAAAAAAAAAATCACTTAAACAACAATTAAAAAAGATTCAGCAAAATTAAAACTCGTTTAAGATTTTATATATTGTATTCGAATTATAAAATGCAATTGAAATTAAAACAATTAATTGTTACAAAACACACAAACTTAAAGAAAATTGAAATATTTTTTTAAGATTTTAACAAAAATTTAATCAATTAAAATAAAATTGTGCCTAAAAGGAAGTTTTTTTTTTTTGAAAAACCCACAAAATTCTAACAGGGTTAAAGTTTATTAAACTAAACTTAAACTAATACAAGGCTAAGGTCGAAATTGTGAATTTTATTAAACAAATATTTTATAATAATGTTAATATAAAACAAATAATATTTTAAAAGGATTTTGTTTTAATTGCTGGTTTTTTGAGAAAACAACTTTTCCACTTTTCGAGGTCAGAGAGAAAAGTACAGTTCTAGTGCAATTATAGTTCAGTTATAGTTTAAGTTCTAATTCAGTTTTAGTTCTAGTTCAGTTCTAGTTCAGTTATAGTTCAGTTCTTGTTCAGCTCTAATTCAGCTCTAGTTCAGTTCTAGTTTTAGTTTAGTTCTGATTCAGTTCTAGTTCAATTTTAGTTCAGTTCTAGTTTAGTTCAGTTCTTTTTCAGCTCTAGTTCAGTTCTTGTTTAGTTCTGATTCAGTTCTAGTTCAGTTTTGTTTTAATTTCAGTTTAATTCTAGTTCAGTTCTAATTCTAGTTCAGTTCTAATTCTAGTTCAGTTCTAATTCGAGTTCAGTTCTAATTCTAGTACAGTTCTAGTTCAATTCTTGTTCAGTTTTTGTTCAGTTCTTGTTAAGATCTAGTTTAGTTCCCATTTAGTTTAGATCCAGATCCAGTTGTTGTTTAGTTCTGATTCAGTTTTAGTTCAGTTTTGTTTCAGTTCCAGATTAGTTCTAGTTTAGTTCTGATTCAGTTTTGTTTTAGCTCTAGTTTAGTTCCAGTTTAGTTCTAGTTCAGTTCTAGTTCAGTTCTAGTTCAGTTCTAGTTTAGTTCTAGTTCAGTTCTAGTTCAGTTCTAGTTCAGTTCTAGTTCAGTTCTAGTTCAGTTCTATTCTAGTTCAGTTCTAGTTCAGTTCTAGTTCAGTTCTAGTTCAGTTCTAGTTCAGTTCTAGTTCAGTTCTAGTTCAGTTCTAGTTTAGTTCAGTTCTAGCTCTAGTTCAATTCAGTTCTAGTTTAGCTCTAGTTCAGTTCAGTTCTTGTGCTCTAGTTTAGTTCTAATTCAGTTCTAGTTCAGTTTTGTTTTAATTCCAGTTTAGTTCAGTTCTTGTTCAGATCTAGTTTAGTTCTAGATTAGTTCTGATTCAGTTCTAGTTCAGGTTTGTTTTAGTTCTAGTTCAGTTCTAGTTTAGTTCCTATTTAACTCTAGTTTAGTTCCCGGTTTAGTTCTAGTTTAATTATGATTCAGTTTTGTTTTAGTTCTAGTTTAGTTCCCATTTAGTTATGGTTTAGTTCCAGATTAGTTCTTGTTTAGTTCTGATTCAGTTCTAGTCCAGTTCTAGTTCAATTCTAGTTCAGTTCTAGTTCAGTCCTAGTTAAGTTCTAGTTCAGTTCTAGTTCAGTTCTAGTTCAGTTCTAGTTCAGTTCTAGTTCAGTTCTAGTTCAGTTCTAGTTCAGTTCTAGTTCAGTTCTAGTTCAGTTCTAGTTCAGTTCAAGTTCAGTTCTAGTTCAGTTCTAAATTCTTTTTAATTTTTATTAAAAATTAATTTAATAAAATTATTGTACGTAGGAAAAAAATGTTCTAAATTTTGAATAAAATAATATGTGTTTAATGTAAAAAAGGAATTTATTTGAAAGAAAACCTCAAATTGTATTAAATTTGCTTAAAAATTAAAAATTTAGTTTTTATTAATTTTTTTCTTTTTTAGACAATTTATAAAAATTTTTAATCTATACAAAATTATTAAAAAAATACTAATTTGTTACAATTTTAATAAAATAAAATTTTTTATTAATAATTTTAATGTCAGTTTTTAGAAATATTTTTTAATTTTTACTCTAAATTTTAAGACAAGTTTTTCTCTTTGTGTATTTTCCACCAAAAGAAAATTAAAAAAAAACTAAATCTCTCAATAATTAAAAAAATTAATGAAAAACATTTATAAAGCAATCTGTAAAAAATAACAACAATTAAAAACTTACTTGATTACTGTCTGCATTCTACAAATATAACAATTTCAAAAACTTCTCGTTGTGATTTTTTACAAAAATTAACACTTGTCAGTTAAATTTCAATAATTGCAACACACTAAAATATAGAAAAATAAAACAAAACACAATATTTAAAATTTATTTTCAAAAATTCTTTAAGTTATAACAAAATTCTTTAATACATATTCAAAATTTCTTTCAGAAACACAAAAATAATTAATAATACCGCAAAAGAAAACACGCTGTATTAACAACACTTTTTATCTAAACACCGTTGGAAGATATTTTTTCGATTTTATTTTTTGAACTCCCGCACGCAATGGTTGTTTTTGTTGTTTATATAACGGTTTTAGCGTTTTTTTCTCTAGTTTATTATGAGAATGTTTAAAAGCGAGTGTGCATCAACAAAAAGAAATTAAACCATGCGCTCAACAACACTGACAACGATCAACTGAAGTTTAAGTATAAACGAAACAACGGTTTTATATGCAAAATCCCCCATCAACAACACACACGAAAACACAACTACTAATAGCAACAACCAACAGCAGCAGCAACAACAATAACAACACTACGTTTAGTAACAGACGCAGCAGAATCTAAACAATCAAACACACTCACTAAACGGCTCAACACATAACAGCAACAGTAAAAATAATAAAAACAATAATAACAAAAAAAGCGCAAATATTAAGAGTACAGAAATTTTGTAGAAAGAAAACAAAGAAGAAGCACCAGCAACAACTACATACAAGATGAGACTAGCTGGCTGACTAAATAACTAACAACAAACGCCAACATCATTAATAACAACAGCAAAAATTGGAGGCATCCCAAAAAGAAAAACAATCGAATACACATCCACACACAAACACTAACAAAAGAAATTCTCAATAAATACAGGTAAATTTTTATTTGATTCGCGCTCTTTTTCTCTTTTACTAAATACACTGTGGAAAAATAGACTTTAGAATATGGGGGCGTATTAGTAATTTAAGGTAATATGGTAGGTATTTGTTATTGTTAAAAGGAAATGTAAACAAACTTGTTACCTCAACACAGCAAAATTTTTGTTGTAGGATAATTTAATGAATTTAAAAGGAAAAAGTAATCGAATTAACTAACTAACGAAATAACTAACTAACTAACTAACTAACTAACTAACTAACTAACTAACTAACTAACTAACTAACTAACTAACTAACTAACTAACTAACTAACTAACTAACTAACTAACTAACTAACTAACTACTAACTAACTAACTAACTAACTACTACTAACTAACTAACTACTAACTAACTAACTAACTAACTAACTAACTAACTAACTACTAACTAACTAACTAACTAACTAACTAACTAACTACTAACTAACTACTAACTAACTAACTAACTAACTAACTAACTAACTAACTAACTAACTAACTAACTAACTAACTACTAACTAACTAACTACTACTAACTAACTAACTAACTAACTAACTAACTAACTAACTAACTAACTAACTACTAACTAACTAACTACTAACTAACTAACTAACTACTAACTAACTAACTAACTAACTAACTAACTAACTAACTAACTACTAACTAACTAACTAACTAACTAACTAACTAACTAACTAACTAACTAACTAACTAACTAACAACTACTAACTACTAACTAACTAACTAACTAACTAACTAACTAACTAACTAACCTAACTAACTAACTACTAACTAACTACTAACTAACTAACTACTAACTAACGAACTAACTACTAACTAACGAACTAACTAACTAACTAACTACTAACTAACTAACTAACTAACTAAACTAACTAACTAACTAACTAACTAACAACTAACTAAACTAACTAACTAACTAACTAACTAACTATAACTACTACTAACTAACTACTACTAACTAACTAACTAACTAACTAACTAACTAACTAACTAACTAACTAACTAACTAACTAACTAACTAACTAACTACTAACTAACTACTACTAACTACACTAACTAACTAACTAACTAACTAACTAACTAACTAACTAAACTAACTAACTAACTAACTAACTAACTAACTAACTAACTAACTAACTAACTAACTAACTACTAACTACTAACTAACTAACTACTAACTAACTACTAACTAACTAACTAACTAACTAACTAACTAAACTAACTAACTAACTAACTAACTAACTAACTAACTAACTAACTAACTACTAACTAACTAACTAACTAACTAACTAACTAAACTAACTAACTAACTAACTAACTAACTAACTAACTAACTAACTAACTAACTAACTAACTAACTAACTAACTACTAACTAACTAACATACTAACTAACTAACTAACTAACTAACTAACTAACTAACTAACTAACTAACTACTAACTAACTACTAACTAACTAACTAACTAACTAACTAACTAACTACTAACTAACTAACTAACTAACTAACTAACTAACTAACTAACTAACTAACTAACTAACTAACTACTAACTAACTACTAACTAACTACTAACTAACTAACTAACTAACTAACTAACTAACTAACTAACTAACTAACTAACTAACTAACTAACTAACTAACTAACTAACTAAACTAACTAACTAACTAACTAACTAACTAACTAACTAACTAACTACTAACTAACTAACTAACTAACTAACTAACTAACTAACTAACTAACTAACTAACTAACTAACTAACTACTAACTAACTAACTAACTAACTAACTAACTAACTAACTAACTACTAACTAACTACTAACTAACTAACTAACTAACTAACTACTACTAACTAACTAACTAACTACTAACTAACTAACTAACTACTAACTAACTAACTAACTAACTAACTAACTAACTAACTAACTAACTAACTAACTAACTAACTACTAACTAACTACTAACTAACTACTAACTAACTAACTACTAACTAACTAACTAACTACTAACTAACTAACTAACTAACTAACTAACTAACTAACCACTAACTAACTAACTAACTAACTAACTAACTACTAACTAACTAACTAACTAACTACTCACTAACTAACTAACTAACTAACTAACTAACTACTAACTAACTAACTAACTAACTACTAACTACTAACTAACTAACTACCTAACTAACTAACTAACTAACTAACTACTAACTAACTACCTAACTACTACTAACTAACTAACTAACTACTAACTAACTAACTAACTAACTAACTAACTACTAACTAACTAACTACTAACTAACTAACTAACTAACTACTAACTAACTACTAACTACTAACTAACTAACTAACTAACTAACTAACTAACTACTAACTAACTAACTAACTAACTAACTAGTTTACTTCAGTGCTAGTTCGTTCTAGTTCAGTTCTAGTTCAGTTATATAGTTCATTATAGTTCAGTTTAGTTCAGTTATAGTTCAGTTATAGTTCATTCTAGATCAGTTCTAGTTCAGTTCTAGTTCAGTTCTAGTTCAGTTCTAGTTCAGTTCTAGTTCAGTTCTAGTTCAGTTCTAGTTCAGTTCTAGTTCAGTTCTAGTTCAGTTCTAGTTCAGTTCTAGTTCAGTTCTAGTTCTACTTCAGTTCTAGTTCAGTTGTAGTTCAGTTCTAGTTCTAGTTCAGTTCTAGTTCAGTTCTAGTTCAGTTCTAGTTCAGTTCTAGTTCAGTTCTAGTTCAGTTCTAGTTCAGTACTAGTTCAGTTCTAGTTCAGTTCTAGTTCAGTTCTAGTTCAGTTCTAGTTCAGTTCTAGTTCAGTTCTAGTTCAGTTCTAGTTCAGTTCTAGTTCAGTTCTAGTTCAGTTCTAGTTCAGTTCTAGTTCAGTTCTATTTCAGTTCTAGTTCAGTTCTAGTTCAGTTCTAGTTCAGTTCTAGTTCAGTTCTACTTTAGTTCTACTTTAGTTCTAGTTCAGTTCTACTTAGTTCTAGTTCAGTTCTAGTTCATTTGGGTACAGGAAGTTACAAAAATTGTTAAAGACACAAAGAGAGCGGTATACAGAATGTGAATTTTAAACTCAAAATTATTATCCTGAAATATTGCATAATTATTCATAAAATAAAAATGTGTTTTTATAAATTATTTGTCTTCCTTAAAAGAAAGAATGCCGTTATTTTGTTCTGAAAACCAATATTGTCTTCTTCGAAAACCCTCTAAGAATAATAAATAAGTTTTGAATTCCTTTTAAAAAAGATAACCAAAAAATATTTTTGAAAAAACAAAAATCACATTGTCAACAAAAATTGCATAATAATGGGCCGGCATTTTTTTATTCTTTAAAAAAAAGTAAGAAAAGTATTGTAAATTTTCAAGACTTATTTATTTATTTCTTTACAAAACAATTTTAAGTAAAATGTGTAAATAAAATATAAACGTTAATATAACGCACGTGATGACATTCATTCCTTATAGCCAATGTCAGTCTGTCCTTTTGTGTATATTTGAAATGCAATTTTTTCACCAAAACTTATGGTTAATTTAATATGTTTTTGTTAATTGTTATTTTTCAAAGTCATTGACTTTTTTTTTTTTTTTTTTTTTTTTTTTTTTGTTATAATAAGTTTCAAGATGAATATGTATATTGTTTTCGTTTCCCTTATAAATTACAATTGTTATTGTTGTTTTCATAAAAAAATACTCGTTATTTTATCAATTGATATTCTAAGCAGTTGCTTTTTAATGTTTGTTTATTTTTAAGAATGCATTACAAATGTTTTTTAAACAGTTAAAATAAATGCTTGTCAATTTCACACATATAAAATGTATGAGTTATTTTTAACTTTTTTTAAATTTCTTTACATTTTACGTAGAAGTAGTATTTTTTCAATTAAAAAACAAATTAAGATTTTCTGTTAATTTAATATTCATAAATTATGTGTGATGAATGTTTTTAATCTACAAACAAAATCTGTTTTAAAATTTTCATTTAAGGCGGTTTTTTTTAACATATATTAATTATTTCCAAATTTAAGAAAATTGGTATATTTTGGTCAATTATAGTTCAGTTCTAGTTCAGTTCTAGTTCAGTTCTAGTTCAGTCTAGTTCAGTTCTAGTTCAGTTCTATTTCAGTTCTAGTTCAGTTCTAGTTCAGTTCTAGTTCAGTTCTAGTTCAGTTCTAGTTCAGTTCTATTTCAGTTCTAGTTCAGTTCTAGTTCAGTTCTAGTTCAGTTCTAGTTCAGATTCTAGTTCAGTTCTAGTTCAGATTTGCTAGTTCAGTTCTAGTTCAGTTCTAGTTCAGTTAGTCTAGTTCAGTTCTAGTTCAGTTCTAGTCAGTTCTAGTTCAGTTTCTAGTTCAGTTTCTAGTTCAGTTCTAGTTCAGTTTCAGTTCAGTTCTAGTTCAGTTCTAGTTCAGTTCTAGTTCAGTTCTAGTTCAGTTCTAGTTCAGTTCTAGTTCAGTTCTAGTTTCAGTTCTAGTTCAGTTCTAGTTCAGTTCCTAGTTCAGTTCTAGTTCAGTTCTAGTTCAGTTCTAGTTCAGTTCTAGTTCAGTTCTAGTTCAGTTCTAGTTCAGTTCTAGTTCAGTTCAGTAGTTCAGTTCTAGTTCAGTTTCTAGTTCAGTTCAGTTCTAGTTCAGTTCTAGTTCAGTTCTAGTTCAGTTCTAGTTCTAGTTCATTCTAGTTCAGTTCTAGTTCAGTTCTAGTTCAGTTCTAGTTCAGTTCTAGTTCAGTTTAGTTCAGTTCTAGTTCAGTTCTAGTTCAGTTCTAGTTCAGTTCTAGTTCAGTTCTAGTTCAGTTCTAGTTAGTTCTAGTTCTAGTTCAGTTCTAGTCAGTTCTAGTTCAGTTCTATTTCAGTTCTAGTTCAGTTCTAGTCAGTTCTAGTTCAGTTCTAGTTCATTTAGTTCAGTTCTAGTTCAGTTCTAGTTCAGTTCTAGTTCAGTTCTAGTTCAGTTCTAGTTCAGTTCAGTTCTAGTTCAGTTCTAGTTTCAGTTCTAGGTTTCAGTTCTAGTTCAGTTCTAGTTCAGTTCTAGTTCAGTTTCTAGTTCAGTTCTAGTTCAGTTCTAGTTCAGTTCTAGTTCAGTTCTAGTTCAGTTCTAGTTAAGTTCTTGTTCAGTTGTAGTTCAGTTCTTGTTCAGTTCTAGTTCAGTTCTAGTTCAGTTCTAGTTCAGTTCTAGTTCAGTTCTAGTTCAGTTCTAGTTCAGTTCTAGTTCAGTTCTAGCTCAGTTCTAGTTCAGTTCTAGTTCAGTTCTAGTTCAGTTCTAGTTCAGTTCTAGCTCAGTTCTAGTTCAGTTCTAGTTCAGTTCTAGTTCAGTTCTAGTTCAGTTCTAGTTCAGTTCTAGTTCTTCTAGTTCAGTTCTAGTTCAGTTCTAGTTCAGTTCTAGTTCAGTTCTAGTTCAGTTCTAGTTCAGTTCTAGTTCAGTTCTAGTTCAGTTCTAGTTCAGTTCTAGTTCAGTTCTAGTTCAGTTCTAGTTCAGTTTCTAGTTCAGTTCTAGTTCAGTTCTAGTTCAGTTCTAGTTCAGTTCTAGTTCAGTTCTAGTTCAGTTCTAGTTCAGTTCTAGTTCAGTTCTAGTTCAGTTCTAGTTAAGTTCTAGTTCAGTTCTAGTTCAGTTCTAGTTCAGTTCCGTTCAGTTCTAGTTCAGTTCTAGTTCAGTTCTAGTTCAGTTCAGTTCTAGTTCAGTTCTAGTTCAGTTCAGTTCTAGTTCTAGTTCAGTCTAGTTCAGTTCTAGTTCAGTTCTAGTTCAGTTCTAGTTCAGTTCTAGTTCAGTTCTAGTTCAGTTCTAGTTCAGTTCTAGTTCAGTTCTAGTTCAGTTCTAGTTCAGTTCTAGTTCAGTTCTAGTTCAGTTCTAGTTCAGTTCTAGTTCAGTTCTAGTTCATTTAGTTCAGTTCTAGTTAGTTCTAGTTCAGTTCTAGTTCAGTTCTAGTTCAGTTCTAGTTCAGTTCTAGTTCAGTTCTAGTTCAGTTCTAGTTCAGTTCTAGTTCAGTTCTAGTTCAGTTCTAGTTCAGTTCTAGTTCAGTTCTAGTTCAGTTCTTTCAGTTCAGTTTAGTTCAGTTCTAGTTCAGTTCTAGTTCAGTTCTAGGTTCAGTTCAGTTCTAGTCAGTTCTAGTTCAGTTCTAGTTCAGTTTAGTCAGTACTAGTTAAGTTCTTGTTCAGTTGTAGTTCAGTTCTTGTTCAGTTCTAGTTCAGTTCTAGTTCAGTTCTAGTTCAGTTCAGTTTAGTTCAGTTCTAGTTCAGTTCTAGTTCAGTTCCAGTTCAGTTCTAGTTCAGTTCTAGTTCAGTTCTAGTTCAGTTCTAGTTCAGTTCTAGTCAGTTCAGTTCAGTTCAGTTCTAGTTCAGTTCTAGTTCAGTTCAGTTCAGTTCAGTTCAGTTCAGTTCTAGTTCAGTTCAGTTCTAGTTCAGTTCTAGTTCAGTTCTAGTTCAGTTCTAGTTCAGTTCTAGTTCAGTTCTAGTTCAGTTCTAGTTCAGTTCTAGTTCAGTTTAGTACAGTTCTAGTTCAGTTCTCAGTTTAGTTCAGTTCTAGTTCAGTTCTAGTTCAGTTCTAGTTCAGTTCTAGTTCAGTTCTAGTTCAGTTCTAGTTCAGTTCTAGTTCAGTTCTAGTTCAGTTCTAGTTCAGTTCTAGTTCAGTTCTAGTTCAGTTTAGTTCAGTTCTAGTTCGTTCTAGTTCAGTTCTAGTTCAGTTAGTTCAGTTCTAGTTCAGTTCTAGTTCAGTTCTAGTTCAGTTCTAGTTCAGTTCTAGTTCAGTTCTAGTTCAGTTCTAGTTCAGTTCTAGTTCAGTTCTAGTTCAGTTCTAGTTCAGTTCTAGTTCAGTTCTAGTTCAGTTCTAGTTCAGTTCTAGTCAGTTCTAGTTCAGTTCTAGTTCAGTTCTAGTTCAGTTCTATTAGTTCAGTTCTAGTTCAGTTCTAGTTAAGTTCTTGTTCAGTTGTAGTTCAGTTCTGTTCAGTTCTAGTTCAGTTCTAGTTCAGTTCTAGTTCAGTTCTAGTTCAGTTCTAGTTCAGTTCTAGTTTTCTAGTTCAGTTCTAGTTCAGTTCTAGTTCAGTTCTAGTTCAGTTCTAGCTCAGTTCTAGTTCAGTTCTAGTTCAGTTCTAGTTCAGTTCTAGTTCAGTTCTAGTTCAGTTCTAGTTCAGTTCTAGTTCAGTTCTAGTTCAGTTCTAGTTCAGTTCTAGTTCAGTTCTAGTTCAGTTCTAGTTCAGTTCTAGTTCAGTTCTAGTTCAGTTCTAGTTCAGTTCTAGTTCCGTTCTAGTTCCAGTTCTAGTTCAGTTCTAGTCAGTTCTAGTCAGTTCTAGTTCAGTTCTAGTTCAGTTCTAGTTTCAGTTCTAGTTCAGTTCTAGTTCAGTTCTAGTTCAGTTCTAGTTCAGTTCTAGTTCAGTTCTAGTTCAGTTCCAGTTCAGTTCTAGTTCAGTTCTAGTTCAGTTCTAGTTCAGTTCTAGTTCAGTTCTAGTCAGTTCAGTTCTAGTTCAGTTCTAGTTCAGTTCAGTTCAGTTTAGTCAGTTCTAGTTCAGTTCTAGTCGTCTAGTTCAGTTCTATGTTCAGTTCTAGTTCAGTTCTAGTTCAGTTCTAGTTCAGTTCTAGTTCAGTTCTAGTTCAGTTCTAGTTCAGTTCTAGTTCAGTTCTAGTTCAGTTCTAGTTCAGTTCAGTTCTAGTTTCAGTTCTAGTTCAGTTCTAGTGTCAGTTCTAGTTCAGTTCTAGTTCAGTTCTAGTTCAGTTCTAGTTCAGTTCTAGTTCAGTTCTAGTTCAGTGTCTAGTTCAGTTCTAGTTTCCAGTTCTAGTTCAGTTCTAGTTCAGTTCTAGTCAGTTCTAGTTCAGTTAGTTCAAGTTCTAGTTAAGTTCTTGTTCAGTTGTAGTCAGTCCTTGTTCAGTTCTAGTTCAGTTATAGTTCAGTTCTAGTTCAGTTCTAGTTCAGTTCTAGTTCAGTTCTAGTTCAGTTCGATTCTAGTTCAGTTCTAGTTCAGTTCAAGTTCAGTTCGATTCTAGTTCATTTCTATTTCAGGTTCTCTCGTAATCGGAGCAACTGTTTCAAATTGTTTGTAGTTAGAGCTTTTAAAGTAATATGTATATCCATATTCATTTCAGTTTTTTTGAAGATTTTTTATAGGTTTTCATTATATTTTATTAAAATAATTAATTTTATTTTTTTTTTTTACTTAGAATTTACTTTACACTTCTTGTTTTATTAACACAAATTGAATATTTGGTTTTGCACATTTTGTTCAATTTTAATTTCCGTACATTCGTGTTTTTTAAAAAGTATTAAAAGACTATTTAAATGCAAATTCTTTAAGTTTAAGAAAACCTATCCTCATTTGTAAGATTATTGAATGAAATTCTTATCACAAAATTTACCGGGAATCCCAATTAAACTTTGACTTAAGGTCATTAAACTGTAAACAAAATTTAATATTTTCTTATTTTTGTAGGTACTTTTTTGATATAATTTATTTATAAAATTATAAAACAAGATTATAGAGATAAATATAATGCATTCAGCGTTCCTTTTTCTTCACTCATTTACTAAATACACTGTGATAAAGATTTGATTGCAATTTGTAAAAGGAATTGCTTATTTGTAATTTTGAACCATATGGCAACACTTTATTTAAAAAGGAAATAAAACAACTGGGTTTAATTAACACTGCGAAAAATTTGTGTTATCAAATGTAGCTAATTTAAGGAATATTTCTATTTATGTAGGATTAAGGAAAATATCTTGAAACAAACTGGATTTATATAATCCTACTCCTTTATTCCTTTTTCCAAAAGATGGCGTTGAATGCTATTCTTCTTTCGTTTGTCGTGGACTTCTATTTGTTTGGATGTAAATTATGTAGAAAAGTCTAATCTACGACTTTTGACAAACGGTAAATTGGTCTACTTTTTTACTAACATTTTAATATGCACTTTCTCCGGCATTATCGACGTTTTTCAAGTAATTCTCGCCAATTATATACAAATCTACTTTATTTATTTGTTTTTTTACAAGAAATTTTAATTTATCCTCTTTTTATATCAAAATTGTTGATATCTACAAAAAGTCGTTTTATAAAACCCTAAAAAATGATTAGTTGACTCACCCTGTCGTTTTGTTAACTGTCATTTGTAAACAAACCAACTGCAGCCAACTTCAGGCTAAGCATTTATAAAAAAAGAAAATTTTATTTTTTGCACACACTTTTTCGTATAAAAAGAAAAAGTCTATAATTTGTTATAATTAATTAAAAAACACCACAAAAAGTTAAATAAAAATGTGCTTTAGTTAATATTTTAACGAAAAACTATAAAATAAAAGCGTTTAAACAGCTTAAAATACAAAATATTCGCAAAGAAATTAAAGTGAAAACGGGGGAAGTATTAACAAGTTGAAAAAAACACGCGTCAGAAATTCATTTTAGCTTAACAAAAAGCAAATATTAAATTATACTAAAATAAACTATTAAATATTAAACAAATACCTTAAAGTAAGTAAATTTTACATATATTCTTATGAAAATTGTATAGTTTATTAAGACTGACAAAAAAAAATTTGCACTTTAGCATCATGGATGTCTCACAACCACCACCCCAACTAACGGCCCCCTCACATTTGGCCATGAACACCAGTATACCACCACCCATGCCTGGATCTCATGGTAATCATTTTAGGCCTCATTACCATCATGGACATCATGGTGGTAATAAACCTTATTTCAAAACCTTTAATACGGGCGGCTTCCAGCGTCCGTTTCAAATGACACAAGATGATTTTGATGGCAAACGTTTACGTAAAAGTGTAATGCGTAAAACGGTGGATTATAATGCGGCCATAGTGAAAAAATTAGAAGTAATGATATCGATTCTATGTTAATGTATAAAGTTTTCTAACAAATTTTCTTTATAGAGCCGCTTATGGCAAAGGGATTCCCGCGATCGTTTTGCTTTGCAACCGGAAAGTATTTATGTTCCGGAATTGTTACCACCCAGCAGTTATTTGGACAATCCTTCGAATGCTATTACCACCAGATTTGTTAAAACCGCCACCAATAAAATGCGTTGTCCCATTTTCACCTTGGCCTGGACGCCCGAGGGTAGACGTCTGGTTACCGGAGCCAGTTCGGGTGAATTTACTTTGTGGAATGGTTTAACTTTCAATTTCGAGACTATATTACAAGTAGGTTTTTATGTGTACAATGAAATTGTTTTCAGTTAAAAAAGTAACACTACACTTTGGGGACATGGGTAGAGATAAAAAAAATTCAAGAACTGAACTAGAACTGAACTAGAACTGAACTAGAACTGAACTAGAACTGAACTAGAACTGAACTAGAACTGAACTAGAACTGAACTAGGACTGAACTAGAACTGAACTAGAACTGAACTAGAACTGAACTAGAACTGAACTAGAACTGAACTAGAACTGAACTAGAACTGAACTAGAACTGAACTAGAACTGAACTAGAACTGAACTAGAACTGAACTAGAACTGAACTAGAACTGAACTAGAACTGAACTAGAACTGAACTAGAACTGAACTAGAACTGAACTAAAACTGAACTAGAACTGAACTAGAACTGAACTAGAACTGAACTAGAACTAAACTAGAACTAGAACTGAACTAGAACTGAACTAGAACTGAACTAGAACTGAACTAGAACTGAACTAGAACTGAAGTAGAACTGAACTAGAACTGAACTAGAACTGAACTAGAACTGAACTAGAACTGAACTAGAACTGAACTAGAACTGAACTAAAACTGAACTAGAACTGAACTAGAACTGAACTAGAACTGAACTAGAACTGAACTAGAACTTAACTAGAACTGAACTAGAACTGAACTAGAACTGAACTAGAACTGAACTAGAACTGAACTAGAACTGAACTAGAACTGAACTAGAACTGAACTGGAACTGAACTAGAACTGAACTAGAACTGAACTTGAACTAAACTAGAACTGAACTAGAACTGAAGTGGAACTGAACTAGAACTGAACTAGAACTGAACTGGAACTGAACTAGAACTGAACTAGAACTGAACTAGAACTGAACTAGAACTAGAACTGAACTAGAACTGAACTAGAACTGAACTAGAACTGAACTAGAACTGAACTAGAACTGAACTAGAACTGAACTAGAACTAGAACTGAACTAGAACTGAACTAGACTACTAGAACTGAAGTAGAACTGAACTAGAACTGAACTAGAACTGAACTAGAACTGAACTAGAACTGAACTAGAACTTAACTAGAACTGAACTAGAACTGAACTAGAACTGAACTAGAACTGAACTAGAACTGAATTTGAACTAAACTAGAACTGAACTAGAACTGAACTGGAACTGAAATAGAACCAAACTAAAACTGAACCAGAATGCGACTAGAACTAAACTAGAAATGAACTAGAACTGAGCTAGAACTGAACTAGAAGTGAACTAGAACTGAACTAGAACTGAACTAAAACTAGAACTGAACTAGAATTAGAACTTAACTAGAACTTAACTAGAACTGAACTAGAATTAGAACTTAACTAGAACTGAACTAGAACTGAATTAGAACTGAACTAGAACTTTATTCGTTAATTCTTAGGACTTCTAAGAAATCATGAAAAATTTTAAAATGTAAACCTCCCCAAGGTGTAGGCTTTATTTACTGAAATCATTACAAATCATGTTTAACTAATTTTTCCCTTCAACAATAATTTTACAGGCTCACGATACCTCTGTGCGCACAATGGTCTGGTCTCACAATGACAGTTGGATGGTGACAGGCGATCATGGTGGTTACGTTAAATACTGGCAATCGAATATGAACAATGTGAAAATGTTTCAGGCCCACAAGGAAGCAATTAGGGGAATAAGGTATAGCTTCACAATTGTTTTTTCTTACATACAATTTTTACTAAGTCTATTATTATTATTATTAATACAAATAAAAATACAAAAAATTAGTCGTTTGATAGAAGCAATGAAAATAAAAAATAAAATTTCCATTAGGGCCATTTTTCTTTAGGTAGATACCAAAGTATTAAACCAAAGGCAGAGTTTTTTTTTGTAGTTACGTTGGTGTTTTGAATTTGTTGTAAAATAAATAAAGCATAAGAAATCAAAAAATTTAAAAACATCCAATGTTACTTGCCTTTTAAAGAAACTCTGCCTAAAATATTTTTTAAATAGTTATTTATTTACTATTTTCTATAATTAATTAACAAAAACCAACAAACTACTGTGATATTTATTGTTTAAAATTATACAATAAAAAGCCAAAGACTTTTGTTTTTATTCACTACATTTAATATTAATTAATAAAAAATAAAACCAAACAAACAACAAACAAAACAAAAAGTATTCAATAAAAATTACAAGTTTTTCTTAAAAAACCCAACAAAACTAAACGTTTTTAATTTGATTAAGTAAAATTAAAGATTAATAGGCAGCAATTAGAACTTTCTCTTAAAAAACTTGAAAACAATTAATTTAAAATATAAAATTCTGAAAAAAGTTTAACAAATAAAGCAAACATTTTGCTTTATTTAATAACTTTCTTAAAGTAAAATTATGTTTTAAATTAGTTTTATTTAAACCTGGAGCGTATGCCAGTCCAAAACATTTAACCAGTTCGTTCTCAACGTTGGAGAGTATTGAATAAATTTTATAATTTTGCCTTTTTTTCTCTAACTTTAAAAATTTTTATTTCATTTTTATTTATAATTTCCTATTTTTCCTTTTATTTTTGGTGTAATTTTTTTCTTAACGCAATAAAATAAACTTTTAAAATCAGCAACAAAATTTTCGTATTTTTCTTGACCCCCCCCACCCCCTGAAGAAACACAATTTTAGTTACCAACTGCAAAATAAATAAAGTTATTTTTTATGAGAAAACAAGGCTTTGGCATTTTTATTAATTTCTTAATCCTTTTAGGGCTGTTTAATAAAAAACCAATCATTTTTTTCCAATTTTAGTTAATTTTTTTATTTTAAACTTTTTAAGTCTTACTTTCATTTAATTAATAAATTTAAATAAACAAAATAATAAAATTTCTTTAATAACTACCAATTTTTCTAAATAAATATTTATATTTTCCTTTTTTTGTAACACATTTAAATAAAAATAAAACAAAACTATTTAAATAATAAAAACAATTATAAACTACCTTATGGCTCCTCGCTAAAACAAACCAAATATACATAAATGTGCTACATAACTACCAACTCTGTATATATATTTTTAAATATATATAAAAAAAAACTGTTAAAACAAAATCTAATAACTCAACCAAACAACAACTCAAACAACAAACTCTACTTTACTTTCAACCTTAAACATTCTTCAACATCAACTAACCCGGTGACCTGGTGTTAATCTTGTGGATACGAATAAATGGATTAAATTGTATTTTTCCGCCTTTATGTACTTGGTATTTATGGCTGTTTGTGTCCTTGGTGTTTAATTTCGCTATTTGCTGATGTTTGCTGTTGCTGTATGCTTGTTTTATTTCCTGCGACTCGTATTATTCATCGTCATCCTTATGTACACTCAATCAACAACAAAATAATTGTCGTTTCCGGTTTTCCAAACGAATAGTTTTAGTCCGACTGATAGTAAATTTGTTAGCTGCAGTGATGATGGTACTTTGCGGATATTTGATTTTCTTAGATGTCAGGAGGAGAGAGTATTAAGGGGTAAGTACATAAATACACGAGTTGTAATATATTTAATGTGTTTTTATTCAAAACTTTTACGGCAGCAACATTTCAAAAGTTTAGTTCTAGTTTAGTACTATTATAGTTTTATTTCAGTTATAGTTAATTATAGTTAGGAGCTAATTTAGATCTAGTTCAGTTACAGTTCAGTTCTAGTTCTAGTTCAATTCCAGTTCAGTTCTAGTTTAATTCTAGTTCAGTTCTAGTTCAGTTCTAGTTCAGTACTAGTTCAGTTCTAGTTCAGTTCTAGTTCAGTTCTAGTTCAGTTCTAGTTCAGTTCTAGTTCAGTTCTAGTTCAGTTCTAGTTCAGTTCTAGTTCAGTTCTAGTTCATATCTTTTTCAGTTCTAGTTCAGATCTAGTTCAATTCTATTTCAGTTCCAGTTCAGTTCTAGTTCAGTTCTAGTTCAGTTCTAGTTCAGTTCTAGTTCAGTTCTAGTTCAGTTCTAGTTCAGTTCTAGTTCTAGTTCAGTTCTAGTTCAGTTCTAGTTCAGTTCTAGTTCAGTTCTAGTTCAGTTCTAGTTCAGTTCTAGTTCAGTTCTAGTTCAGTTCTAGTTCAGTTCTAGTTCAGTTCTAGTTCAGTTCTAGTTCAGTTCTAGTTCAGTTCTAGTTCAGTTCTAGTTCAGTTCTAGTTCAGTTCTAGTTCAGTTCTAGTTCAGTTCTAGTTCAGTTCTAGTTCAGTTCTAGTTCAGTTCTAGTTCAGTTCTAGTTCTAGTTTAGTTCTAGTTCAGTTCTAGTTCAGTTCTAGTTCAGTTCTAGTTCAGTTTTAGTTCAGTTCTAGTTCAGTTCTAGTTCAGTTTTAGTTCAGTTCTAGTTCAGTTCTAGTTCAGTTCTAGTTCAGTTCTAGTTCAGTTCTAGTTCAGTTCTAGTTCAATTCTACTTCAGTTCTAGTTCAGTTCTGGTTCAGTTCTAGTTCAGTTCTAGTTCAGTTCTAGTTCAGTTCTAGTTCAGTTCTAGTTTAGTTCTAGTTCAGTTCTAGTTCAGTTCTAGCTCAGTTCTAGTTCAGTTCTAGTTCAGCTCTAGTTCAGTTCTAGTTTAATTCTATTTCAGTTCTAGTTCAGTTCTAATTCAGTTATAGTTCATTTATAGTTCAGTTCTAGTTTAGTTCTAGTTCAGTTATAGTTCAGTTATAGTTAATTTATAGTTCAGTTCTAGTTCAGATCTAGTTCAGATCTTGTTCAGTTCTAGTTCAGATCTAGTTCAGTTCTAGTTCAATTCTAGTTCAGTTCTGGTTCAGTTCTTGTTCAGTTCTAGTTCAGTTCTAGTTCAGTTCTAGTTCAGTTCTAGTTCAGTTCTAGTTCAGTTCTAGTTCAGTTCTAGTTCAGTTCTAGTTCAGTTCTAGTTCAGTTCTAGTTCAGTTCTAGTTCAGTTCTAGTCCAGTTCTAGTTCAGATCTAGTTCAGATCTTGTTCAGTTCTAGTTCAGTTCTAGTTCAATTCTAGTTCAGTTCTGGTTCAGTTCTGGTTCAGTTCTAGTTCAGTTCTAGTTCAGTTCTAGTTCAGTTCTAGTTCAGTTCTAGTTCAGTTCTAGTTCAGTTCTAGTTCAGTTCTAGTTCAGTTCTAGTTCAGTTCTAGTTCAGTTCTAGTTCAGTTCTAGTTCAGTTCTAGTTCAGTTCTAGTTCAGTTCTAGTTCAGTTCTAGTTCAGTTCTAGTTCAGTTCTAGTTCAGTTCTAGTTCAGGTCTAGTTCAGTTCTAGTTCAGTTCTAGTTCAGTTCTAGTTCAGTTCTAGTTCAGTTCTAGTTCAGTTCTAGTTCAGTTCTAGTTCAGTTCTAGTTCAGTTCTAGTTCAGTTCTAGTTCAGTTCTAGTTCAGTTCTAGTTCAGTTCTAGTTCAGTTCTAGTTCAGTTCTAGTTCAGTTCTAGTTCAGTTCTAGTTCAGTTCTAGTTCAGTTCTAGTTCAGTTCTAGTTCAGTTCTAGTTCAGTTCTAGTTCAGTTCTAGTTCAGTTCTAGTTCAGTTCTAGTTCAGTTCTAGTTCAGTTCAGTTCTAGTTCTAGTTCAGTTCTAGTTCAGTTCTTATTCTAGTTCAGTTCTAGTTTAGTTCTATTTTTAGTTCAGTGTTTAAATCTATTCTGTATTTTTTCACTTCTATATGTCTTCGAAATCCAAAAACCTTTCAAGAGACCTTTCATTAAAAATTTGATTTTTCACTAAAAAATCGATTTTTTTACTAAAAATTCGATTTTCTACTAAAAATTCGATTTATCACTAAAAATTCGATTTTTCACTAAAAGTTTGATTTTTTTTACTAAAAATTCGATTTTTCACTAAAAATTCGATTTTCACTAAAAATTCGATTTTTTTTACTAAAAATTATATTTTTCATTAAAAATTCGATTTTTCATTAAAAATTCGATTTTTCATTAAAAATTAGATTTTTCACTAAAAATTCCATTTTTCACTTAAAATTTGATTTTTAGATAAACAAAAGTTTATCTGGGGCCGAATTCTATATCCAAATTAAAAAATCTTACATAGAGAAAATACGTTAAGTATGCCAAATTTCAATTTTCTATGTCATCGAATGGATTCAGAAAGTGGAGGACATGAATAGGATCATCCGGACTTAGTAGGAAATTATATACATATGTATTATAATTTCAAAGGTACACAGGCCAAACATTTTTTAATGACCCAGTACTTTTTCCTAAAGATATAGCTAAATGTGAATATATCACAATAGGATTTCGAAATTTCGTGTCCTAAGTTCGAAAAAAACTCGTTTTTGGCGGGAAGATATTTTTATTTATATATTTAGTGATGTCACCTGAAAGTCAAGTCTTTCAAAGTTTTACCTCTGCATATCTTCTTCTTTTAGACATCTTAGCGTTAAAACAGTGTCAAGTTTTTCCACATTTCGAATTACTTATTATTACCAAAACAAATTATAAATCTTTCCCTTTCCACCTTTAGGTCATGGTGCTGATGTCAAATGTGTTCACTGGCATCCTCAAAAGGGTCTAATCGTATCGGGTAGTAAAGATAATCAGCAACCCATAAAACTGTGGGATCCTAAAAGTGGTCAAGCTTTAGCTACACTGTAAGTTTCTATAGAAAACAACAACAAGCACATTCTAATGTTCCAAATCCCATAGGCATGCTCACAAATCTACAGTTATGGACTTGAAATGGAATGATAATGGCAACTGGCTGGTAACCGCCTCCAGAGATCATTTACTTAAACTATTCGATTTGAGAAATCTAAAAGAAGAGGCCCAGGTATTTAGGGGTCATAAAAAAGAAGCCAGTTCAGTGTCCTGGCATCCAGTGCATGAGGGTTTATTCTGTTCGGGAGGTTCAGATGGCTCCATATTATTTTGGAATGTGGGGTAAGTAGAGAGGGTTATGAATTTAGACTTGGAAAAGGAATTTCTAAATTTGTTGTTTTTTTTAGAACCGATAAAGAAATTGGCTGTGTGGAGACGGCACATGACAGTATAGTCTGGACTTTGGCTTGGCATCCCCTGGGTCATATATTGTGCTCTGGCTCTAATGATCATACCATAAAATTCTGGACCCGTAATCGACCGGGAGATCTGATGAGAGACAAATACAATTTGAATACATTACCCGCCAGTTTGGCTGCTTTGGATGATTGCGAATATGATGATGCCATCATACCCGGCATGGGTCCCGAGGATAAGGTAGAGTTTACTGAAAGTTTAACTGCCGATAAAGGTTTTATACCCGGTCTCGAATTGGATCCCTCCACCATTGTTAACAAAGATCAAGAGAAAAAGGTGCCCTACAGCAAACCTATACCGCGTAACTTTCAAGCGCAATGGGCGGGTTCTAGAAGGCCTGATGAAATGGAAGACGAGGCTATGTATGCTCCACGTGAAAGACGTCTGGATGCGGGTGGTCTTACGCCTCAGCAGGTCAGTGAGAATGCTATCGAAGGCATGCTGGCCAGTGGTGTTTTAACTACCATGGATCCTCAGGCCATAGTGGGTATTTTGGTTTATGAACGTTTCATACGTGTGCACCCAGACTCTAGACTTATGTTGGCCGTACGCCAGGGACCCGATTATCTTAATAAATACATAGATGCAGGCAAACTGGAGGAGCTAAGAGATGTGGTGCCTGTGCGTGAAAGATCACGTTCTGTTTCTCCCACTTTAGAGCGCAGAGATGCCTCACCGCCGTCGAAAAAATCCAGAATGGATGGCCGACAACATCATCCACAAGCGGTATTTGTTAAAGAATTGTTAAGTTTGAAAAAACCCTTCCTGCCTTGTTTACTCAATATGAAACAACAGCTGCAGCAACAACAGCCCTCACCAAATGATGAAATGAGAAACTCACCCCAAGGCAATAACAATCAAGGACCGGGTGGTAATTTTCCAGGTCCCTGGGCGAATAATGGTCCTTGGAATGCGCCACAAAATGGTGGAAATCCAAATGGTTTTCAAAACAATTCCAATAATTACAATAACAATAGTAATAATTCACGCAACGATAGTCCTTCATTTAATAATCAAACGAATTCCAAAGGTGATATGTTTTCCAATAATAACAACAACAACAGTAGCAACAACAATAACAATCAAAACTCCAACAACAATAGCAACCAAAATAATAACAGACGCAATCGACGAGGTGGCAATCGTAGTGGTGGCAATGAGGGAGGAGGTGGTGGCGGTGGTCGTAATCGTGGCAACCGCAATAGACGTTTTTAAGCTAAATAGCAAAACTACTATTTAAAGTGTTTAACTACAAACTAAATTTAAGTCATCCTCCAGCCATTACCAATCCCACGTTTCCTCTTTAATTTCTCCCTTTAAATTTTAAATAATTTTTTTGAATTCTTTTTTTTTTTTCTTTAGTTTCCCATTTTATATATCATTAATCTGGGCTTCATTATAAACTTTTGCATGAAACTAAAAGAGTTATAAACGTTGCTTTAACATTAATTTTCAAACAAGAATTAAGTAATTTTATTTTGAGGTTAAGTTAGATGCTGTTTTAAAGGACACTTAGAATTTGTAAAGTTAATATAATAATAAAAAAAATAAATAAAACAAATCGAAAAAAAATTAAAGGAAAATATATATAAAAAACAACAATAATAAGGTTAATAAAAAACACACTGTAAATGTTAATTTTTTAAAATCACGAGTTTTTATGAAGAGGATCATCGATTCCTTTGTTTTCAAACTTTATTCTAACGATTTGAAAGAGGATTTACCATTATCAACTAAAGTATTAGAAATATTACTGGACTTTTCATTTTTGGAACTGTGAGACATTGTTCCCATATAGATCTCGAACAAGAAGCATTTTTACTGACATTTACCTCTCGGGAATCGGAAGTTTCGGGAAAAGTTTCTCTGTGGTTGGAAGTGCTCCCTAAGGAAAAACTTCCTATATATACAGCTGTTCTTTTGGCCGATTGGGAATCGGTTCGTTCAGGAGCGTAGATTCAATTGTCCTGGGAACGTTCCCGGAACTTGTAGAATGGATTGAATTTATCATCAACAAAGATTAAGAATCGCTTGCTTCTGGAACCTTACGAGAGAAAAAGCGTTTGGCGCAGCGAGGTTCGAAGAGAAAGCTTGCGAGAAAAAAATTGTGTATAACAGTTTTTTCTATAGAAAAATGTGTTTTTGCTGTAGAAATGTTTGTGTATAACAGTTTTTTTTTTTTTAATAGAAAATTTTATGCGTAATAGGTTTTCTATAGAAAAAATTGAGTAGAACAGTTTGTGTATAACAGTTTTAATATAGAGAAAAATTAATGTAAAACATTTTTTCGTAAGAATAATTTGTGTATAACAGTTTTTTCTATAGAAAAATTTACGTATAACAGATTTTTTATAGAAAAGATTATGTATAACACTTTATAACAGTTTTTTCTATAGGAAATTTTCTTTTTTCTGTAGAAATGTTTGTGTATAACAGTTTTTTAATAGAAAATTTTTTTCATAATAGGTTTTCTATAGAACAATTTGCGAACAATAGTTTTTTCTATAGAAAAATTTGTTTATAACAGCTTTCTCTATAGAAAAATGTATGTATAACAGTTTTTTCTATATAAAAATTAATGTTAAACCATTTTTCTAAAGAAAAATAAGTAAAATAAGTTTTTCTATAGAAAAATTTTTTTAAATAGAAAAATGTTTATAACAGCTTTCTCTATAGAAAAATGTATGTATAACAGTTTTTTCTATATAAAAATTAATGTTTAACTATTTTTTCTAAAGAAAAATAAGTAAAATAAGTTTTTCTATAGAAACATTTGTGTGTAACAGTTTTTTCAATAGAAAAATGTATGTATAACAGTTTTTCTATAGAAAAATTAGTTTATAACTGTTTTTCTATAGAAAGATTCTCTACAGAAAAATTTGTGTAGAATAATTTTTTCTATAGAGAAAATTGTGTATAACAATTTTCTCCATAGAAAAATTTGTGTATAACACTTTTTTCTATAGAAAAATTTGTGTATAACACTTTTTTCTATAGAAAAATTTTAGTATAACACTTTTTTCTATAGAGAAATTTGTGTATAACAATTTTTTCTATAGAAAAATTTGTGTATAACACTTTTTTCTATAGAAAAATTTGTGTATAACACTTTTTTCTATAGAAAAATTTGTGTATAACACTTTTTTCTATAGAAAAATTTATGTATAACATATTTTCTATAGAGAAATATGTGTATAACAGTTTTTTCTATAGAAAATTTTGTATATAACACTTTTTCACAGAAAATATTGTGAAAAATTGTCATTATATTACAGAACTGGTTTTCTGATTAAAGAAGACTTTTCCGTTTGATTTTAGGAACAATTTCTATATTCTATAAATTGGAAAGTACTATATATACAGTCCTGTCACAGAATTCCATTCCGATCGAAAGTGGAATTATAACTTGTAAATAAATCAATCATACATGGGAGTAGTTAATTATATCGACTAATTAATTGACGATTTCATTAGCATTACATTGAAAAAAATTATAATTATTTTTTTTTCATTAGCATTATTTTGTCTAATGGTAATGGTTTTTAATGAAACGATTTCATTAGTAATTATTTAAAAATAAATTTTCATTACCATTATTCAATGGATTTTAAAAAATGTTCGAACATTAGTTCGAATTTCGAAATTAATTTCGAATATCCGAACTTTATAATGTATTGTCATTAGGTGAAATCATGTATGCCAAATTTCAGCACATTCGGACTAGAAGAACTAGTTTTAACAGCTTTAAAAATTTTTCGAACACGAGTTCGAATTTTCGAAATTTTTTTTTTAGGTTTTATGACACAGAGATTAATTTAAAAACATAAAAAAAATTCGAAAATAACTTCGAATTTTTGAACTTAATTTCGAATATTCGAACATATTATTGTATTGTCATCAGATGTACTTATGACTGCAAAATTTCAGCCAATTTGGGCTACGGGAACTGGTTTTAAAAGCTTTCAAACCTCTAATCTTCGAAAAATTTTCCTTAATATATTTTTCGACAATTATAAATACTAATTAAATTCGTTTTTGAAAATTCATTATCAAATTCATTACCATTATCAAAAAAAGTTATAATGAAAAAAATATAATTTTCATTAAATGGTACTTAAAATATTTTTCATTACAATTTTTTCTATAAATGGTAATGAAATTTTAATGCTTAATGAAAAATTCCCATGTATGAAATCAATAAGAACTTAAAAACTTTAAACTATTGTCAATTCCACGTTGAAAATGTGAAGTGGTTTCATTCTGAAAAAGTTATAATTTTCCTTTTTTGAAGAAGAAAATTAGGAAAGATAATTCCACTTTCGATCGGCATGGAATTCTGTGACAGGTCTGATATACTCACCTTAATTCTTAATAAAAATCACGACTTTCTGCCAAAAATTCATCAACTAAAATCTTATTCCTTTAAATTTACTCTAGTTTTTATTTAAATACATTTTGTTTTGACTTCTCAAATTCATCAGAGACGAAAATAAAAACACAACTTAAAATAAAATTGTAAAAGTAAATCTAAAAATAACGGTTATTGTGTCTCTGCATTTCTCTATATTTTCTTTACTAAATATATGCACACAATATTGTTTAATAAAAAAACAAAATATTAATAAAAGAAATGAAAAAAATTATTAGTAAAAATAAAGAACGTAAAGAAATTAAAAGAGAGCAGCTTAACAATTAGAATCTTCTCTATCAGATGAATTGCGTCTCGTTGAGGTTGATTTACGTCGTTCTCGTGTCTGAGAACGTTCCGACGAACTATCACGTCTAGATTTATGACGTTCTATAGTATTACCTCTTGGGGATCTTGATTCGCTGCGTCGACGTTCCGCCGATGAATTACGTCTGTCGAAACGTGATTTCTTCTTACGTTTTTGTAACTCAGCATCCTCATCATCATCTTCGTATTTGTCATGTTCATTATCGGCGGCTTTACGTTGTTTAGAGGACCGGTTGTTGTCATCTTTTTCAGGGGCGGAGGTGTTTACCGAAGATTCGGCTGCCGAATGTTCAGCTGTTCCCAAACCACTATCTATGCCGGCAGCTAAAAGATTATCCGCTACAGCGGCATTGTGAGCCAAAACTTGTTTGTGACTTTTGTTGAAAGTTTCTTTAATTTCACGCTCTTCTACACGCATACGATCTTGCATGCCCTTCTCAATGGTACGTTTGATCTCTTCGGCTGAACGTACTAGTTCATCAGTTTCGATTACCACTTTACGTGGTGGCGAAGAACGTCTTTCTCGACTGTCAGCTCCACGTTTAGACCAAGAACGTTTTGAATGGGAGCGTGAACGAGATCGTGATCGCGATCTTGACCAATCCGAAGACGAACGTGAACGTCTGGTTGACACGAGTTTTTTGTTAACTTTCGGCTGTTGTCCTCCTGGGGATTTGGATCTTGAAGATTTACGATTTTTATCATCTCTAGACTTGACACGAGAACGTGAACGGGATCGTGACTCTGATCGAGAGTAAGAGCGAGAACGACTACGTGATCGTGATCTTGAGCGTTTAGAGTAGTGACGAGATCGTCCATGTGAACGAGAGCGACGTGAACGACTACGAGTTCTAGAACGTGATCTTGAACGGGTGCGAGAGCGTGATCGGCGATCGCGCGAACGAGAACGGGAATAATGTCTGGAAAGGGAAAATGCGATAAAATGTTATGAAAAAACTGTTATACACAAATTATTTTAAAATAATAAAAACTGTTATACATAAATTTTTAATAGAAACTTATTATTAAATACATTTTTGCATAGAAAAAACTGTTATACAAAAATTTATCTACAGAAAAAACTGTTATACACTAAAATTTCCATAGAAGAGACAGTTACTCATAATTTTTTATAGTAAAACTGTTATACGCAAAGTTTTCTATAGAAAAAAACTGTTATAAACAACCTTTTTATACAGTAAAAACTGTTATAGGCAAATTTGTTATAGAATTGTTATACACAAATTTTTTATAGAAGAAACTGTTATAATTTTTTTTATAGAAAAAACTGTTATACATCATCTTTCTATAGAAAAAAAAACTGTTGTACACAATTTTTCTATAAAAAAAAACTGTTATACAAAATTTCTGAAGAAAATAATTATATTTTTTGTATATAAAACGTGTTATATACAAATTTTTCTACAGAAATTTTCTGCTAGAAAACTGTTATAAATAATTTTTCTATAAAAAAAAACTGTTATACCCCATTTTCTTCTATAAAAAATACAATTAGACAATTTTTCCTTTATACACAAACATTTTTTTATAGAAAAAACTGTTATACAAAAAATTTTGGTAAAAAAAACAATTACTTTTAATGAAAAAAAAAACTGTTATACAGAAAATTTTCCGTAGAAAAATTGCTATACTACAATTTTTCTGTGGAATAGTATTTTATTGTAAAAAATTCAAATTTCACTCACCTTCCTCTCGAATATTTATGATAACTACCACTACCACTCTCTTCATCATCATAACGATTATCACGATCATCATGATTATTATAATATTTATGATTATAATGAGAATACGAAGAAGTTTGACCATCATAACCGCCTCGACCACGTCCCCGGCCTCTACCACGACCACGAATGCGTGGTGCAAAGCCACGATAATTAACCGAAACCGGAAATGTTGGTGGATGATACATGCCCATGCCAGGAAACATGGGTGGAGCATAGGGAAACATAGATAAAGATTTCATCCATTCACTGGCAGCTTCTGGATTGTAATTAGCAGCTGCACCCATGGCAGCCATTGTTTTAAAGGGGTTTAAAGGATTCATACCCTCCGTAGCGGTGTTAGCAACCGCGTTTTCTGTTGCTGAAGTTGCAGCTAAAGGATTTTTATTACTTTCATCTTCTGAATCCGAGCCACGTTTAGATTTTTTACTTTTTAACAAACCCATTAGGGGAGTTTTATTCTTAATATCATCAACTTTTTTCCTTTGATCTGTTAAAAGTTTTTCAGTGGCAATTTTATATTTTTCCACTAAACGTTCACGCATGCTATCACGCTGCATATCCAGTTGATATTTACGTGATGAAGTAGAGCCATACTGTTTGGCCATTTGTTTTAGCTAAAAGAAGATGGAAATAAATAATAAAAATATTCAAACTTTTTCTATAAAAATGTTAAGTAATTGTAAAATATACCTTCATTCTCTCAAAGAGTTTCTCTAAAATTCTTATACTCTCCAGTTTCCTTTGGGCTATCATGAGTTTTCTTTCTTCGATTCTTATCTTTTGCGATATTTCAATTTGTCCTTTTTCTTGTATCTTCTTAAGATGTTTTTCTTTGCGTTTCTCTTCGCGTTCTCGTTGTTTTTCCAATTCTTCCAGTTTGGCTTGTTCTTCTAGTTGCCTGCAATATGTTTTGTGGGTTGTTTGGTTGATTTTTCTTTTTTTCTAGGCACTTGACGTTTTCAACGTTTGATTTTATTTTTTCATTACATTTTATGTAATTTCTTTAAAATTTCGTTATAGTTTTGTAATTGTTTGTTTTATTAGGAAAATATTTAAACTACTAAGAAAATGTTTGAAAAAAATATTAAGTACATATTATTATTGCAAAAAGAATATAATTATGTGGAAAATTTTATGGCGTAATTGGGAGGATGGAATTTTTAATTGTTATACAAATATTCTATACAATTTTTTCTAAAGAAAAAAACTTTTGTACTCCACTTTTTCTATAGAAAAAAACTGTTATATACTCATTTTTCAAAAAAAAAAAAAAAATGTTTAAAACAAATTTTTCTATAAAAAACAGTTATACACACATTTTTCCATAGAATAAAATTGTTATACTCTCATTTTTCTACGATATACTCCCATTTTTCTATAGAAAAAATTGATATACTCTCATTTTTCTATAGAAAAAACTATTATAGAAAAAGTTTTATGACTAAAAGTGTTCTATAGAAATATGTAATTGATTTCAATTTTTCTTGAAAAAATTCAGTTTAGTACAAATTTTCTATAGAAAAGTTTCTTTGCCAAAACCATTTCTTATTCCCTTTTATTACCACCAATATGAAATCCCAACAATTTTCCATGACACAATAAAAAAAGAATATTTCTCTAAATGTTTAAAAAGTTTTCAAATACAATTTTATAATGTTTTTTTTACATTTACTTACTTGTCCTTGGAAATATTAAATGCCTGGCCATAAAGGCCACAATTTCTTACCTTTGACGTTCCAATTTTTCCTGTTCCAATTTCTTTTGTTTTTCAATCTCTTCCTCCTCGGCCTTGGCTTTGGCTATTAAACGTTTACGTACCCTTTCACGGCGCATAGTTTGAGCATCACTTAAATGCTTAGTGGTGTCAAAGTTGACAGTAATATTAATAGCTTGAGTTTTATCGACAAATTTGCGCACCAGTTTCATGCCGCGGAATTCGTCCATGGCACGTACAAAGCCCACATATTCATCGAATTGCACATAACTACAAAAAAGCTTTGTCTATAAAACTTAATCTAATATGTATACATTAACAAATAAACTTACGCTTCAAATAAAACATCTTGTTCAAAACTAAAAGTTTTCATGCCATTTATATCGGCATTCATTTTATTGCGATACGGATCACAAATGGGTATATCCACACAACGTACACTGCCGAATTTCTCAAAAATACGTTTGAATATACTTTCCGAGGGCTTGACATTATCCTCATTCTCCATGTGACGAGGACAAAACCATTTAATCGGTAAATGCGTTAAGTGTATAGTATCAGGTCTTTCGCCTGCCTTCATTTCATCCATATTATGGGCATCCCTAAAAAATGAATCCCAATCGTGACGTGTGGGAAATTCATCTTTTGTTTCGGTGGCTCGTACACGAAAACCCTCATGGAAACCGGATATTTTCAAAGTACAACCATCCAAACGATTGAGTGCAGAGTTCAAACGTGCACGATCGTCTAGTTCGGCATCGAAACGTATAAAATCCAAAGTACTTTTCGATACCTGTAGGACACAGAAATTTGATTAAATTTAATTTTCTTTTCTAATTTTTCGCAATTAATCGAAATTTCGTGTCTCACCTTGAGCACTAGAAACTTGTCAGGTTTCATAGCTTGACTTAATTTCTCCATAATGTCCAAATTGGAAATGGATTTGCCCGTTTTATAGGAGGGCAGGGCCACAGATATTTTCATCTTGGCCACCGGCTTGAGATAAAGACTGTGCGGCAGATATAAAGGGACACAGTCTGCGACATGTTGTATAGTCTGGATATTGATCATTTTTGTATTTTTTTTATATATTTAAAGCAGCAACATATATTTTTGATGATTTTTCAACAAATTTTGTTTTTGTTAAAATAATTATGATTTTTTTGTTTAACAAATATTTTTTTTTATAATTTATAATAAAAATAGAATTAATAAAGTTATATATTAGGCAAAAAAAAAAGGTTAAAGAAAAAAAAAAATAAAATGAAAAAAGGAAAAATAATAGTTTTTTAATAAAAAACAACTGTTTATAGTTTAGAAATCCTAAAATTCTTAATTTAAATTGCTTAAAAACTAATAAATTAACAAATTTTTTGTATTTTTCTTTGATACTGCCGTCTAGTTTTAAGAAATGTATAAATTTTCACTAAGACACGCCAGCCCACAAATCTACTCTAAAAAAATTATAAATTTTTTTCAAAAGTCTTTATTTCTTTTAATTTTAATAATTCTTTATAAACTTCAAGTCCTTTTAATAAAACACTTTATATATTTATGATATTTTATTAATTCTTTTTAAAAAAAGTTCTTAATTTAAAGAAAATTGTATATTTTTCCACAAAAATCTAAGAAAAATTGCAACGAAATGAATATGTAAAATGCCGTACAGAGATACAAGCCGAGTCGGCTGAAATAAACGGCGGCAGGTCGCCAGCCAAATTTTGGGCAACGACGTTACAAATACTAAAGCGCCTTGGCGACACATCAAATTGTTTGACTCAAACGGTAAGTTTTTTGATTGTGTTAGTAAAAAAACTCACACCGCATATATACATGTGAGTTTTTTCACTAACACAATCAAAAAACTTACCGTTTGTAGTGTAAGATTTTTTACTAACACAATCCAAAAGATTATCGTTTGAGATTGATTTGATTTAAAAAAATGTTAATAAGTTCCACTTTTTACAGAGGCCACCAACGCCGACGACCATTTTACATCGACACCGAAAAACATTATCACACAAAGCCACACTGTCGCAGAACAGAGTTGCATTTTTTGAAAAATATGGCAACTTTATAATTTTGCAGTTTAATACTTATTTTAACAACTGAGTTAGTTGAAATGGCGGTAAATAAGCTTGAGTGTTTTTTTATAGCAAAATTAAGTTTCCGTGAAAATTTAATTGAAAATCCTTAATTAAATGAGATTAATTAAAAGAAAAGTGTTGCTAATGAGAAATTAAAGTGTTGTTATTGTTTTAAAGTTAAATTTTGTGTTGTTTATTTACATATTGCTATTTGATATGGTCATTTCGTTTTGCTGCTATCAGCTTCCGTGGAAAATTATTAAAATTTGTAAGAATGTATAAAAAATTGCTATTTTAGTTAAAAGAAAAGTCGATTTAAAGTAAATTTAATGTTTAAAGTTGAAATTTTTAAGTTTTAGTTAAAAATTTTGAGAAAAATTTGTTGACAGCAAAAGAAGAAAGAAGTAAATGAAAATCTGCAAATATAAAACAAACCGGAGTTGGTGGATGAGGTTGTCTGCAGTTTTAAGGTAAGTTATTATTAACTATGTACATAGTATGCATAAAAACAATAGTAGCCTGCTTGTGATGTACAACTTCCAACACTTCTTACAACTTTTGTGTAACTTGTTTGAAAGAGGCCAACACAACTATTGTGACTTATGTAACTTTATAAGCCGAAGATTGTAATAAAATCTTAATATTTCAACTGTTCCTTAGCTCCTTCAAAAGTTTTATACTCGTCTCTGTCTGTGGGATAAATATTTTCAACTCCGGCGTACGTCCATCTACCCGTTCCGCTTTATAGGTTCTAGCTTCTCTTGCAAGTGGGCTTTCAACAGGTTGTGTTAACTTAATTAAACAGCGGCTTCGCCTATGAAATATTTTTAATGTAGAACAACAAGCTGCTTCTAGGTATTAAGGGGAAGCTGAATGCCGGCTTCCTTTTTGTAATCATAGCAGAAACTTTACAACCCAATGGGTTGAATGAACTACATTTCCTGTCACTTTTGCTATTTTTCCAGAGCTGTTCTTTAGTGGTAAAACAGTTTTTAATTGAAGTCGGTAATACAGAGTAGATGACAGATGAAACCACAGATATGTATAACGGTGAACAATAGGTTGACTTTAGACATTTCAAATTAACTACTAACTACTAACTAACTAACTAACTAACTAACTAACTACTAACTAACTAACTAACTAACTAACTAACTAACTAACTAACTAACTAACTAACTACTAACTAACTAACTAACTAACTAACTAACTAACTAACTAACTAACTAACTAACTAACTAACTAACTAACTAACTAACTAACTACTAACTAACTAACTAACTAACTAACTAACTAACTACTAACTAACTAACTAACTAACTAACTAACTAACTAACTAACTAACTAACTAACTAACTAACTAACTAACTAACTAACTAACTAACTAACTAACTAACTAACTAACTAACTAACTAACTAACTAACTAACTAACTAACTAACTAACTAACTAACTAACTAACTAACTAACTAACTAACTAACTAACTAACTAACTAACTAACTAACTAACTAACTAACTAACTAACTAACTACTAACTAACTAACTAACTACTAACTAACTAACTAACTAACTAACTAACTAACTAACTAACTAACTAACTACTAACTAACTAACTAACTAACTAACTAACTAACTAACTAACTAACTAACTAACTAACTAACTAACTAACTAACTAACTAACTAACTAACTAACTAACTAACTAACTAACTAACTACTAACTAACTAACTAACTAACTAACTAACTAACTAACTAACTAACTAACTAACTAACTAACTAACTAACTAACTAACTAACTACTACTAACTAACTAACTAACTAACTAACTAACTAACTAACTAACTAACTAACTAACTAACTAACTAACTAACTAACTAACTAACTAACTACTAACTAACTAACTAACTAACTAACTAACTAACTAACTAACTAACTAACTAACTAACTAACTAACTAACTAACTACTAACTAACTAACTAACTAACTAACTAACTAACTAACTAACTAACTAACTAACTAACTAACTAACTACTAACTAACTAACTAACTAACTAACTAACTAACTAACTAACTAACTAACTAACTAACTAACTAACTAACTAACTAACTAACTAACTAACTAACTAACTAACTAACTAACTAACTAACTAACTAACTAACTAACTAACTAACTAACTAACTAACTAACTAACTAACTAACTAACTAACTAACTAACTAACTAACTAACTAACTAACTAACTAACTAACTAACTAACTAACTAACTACTAACTAACTAACTAACTAACTAACTAACTAACTAACTAACTACTAACTAACTACTAACTAACTAACTAACTAACTAACTACTAACTAACTAACTAACTAACTAACTAACTAACTAACTAACTAACTAACTAACTAACTAACTAACTAACTAACTAACTAACTAACTACTAACTACTAACTAACTAACTACTAACTAACTAACTACTAACTAACTAACTAACTAACTAACTAACTAACTAACTAACTAACTAACTAACTAACTAACTAACTACTAACTAACTAACTAACTAACTAACTAACTAACTAACTAACTAACTAACTAACTAACTAACTAACTAACTAACTAACTAACTAACTAACTAACTAACTAACTAACTAACTAACTAACTACTAACTAACTAACTAACTAACGACACTAAAAAGAATAAAATAACACTCATCTAAATAAAATCCATATTTTTTGGTCACTTCTAATGTACACCCGTGTTAAAACTTACCTTTTTAAACCTTTTTAAAGAAAATTATTTGCTCATTTACTATTACTGAATGAATTTGTTTTTTTTTTTTTCTTTATTATTTTATTTTTCTTTTCCTTTTTTCAATAAGTTTTATTCCCAATTTTTGTATGTAATAGTAATTTCTTTTTGTATTTTCTTACTATTTTATAGTGTGGTGAATTTGTTGAGTTTTTTCTTATTATTGAGGGGAATTTTGAAATCTGTTTTTAAGGTAAGTTTTAATTACATTCTTTGCTTATTCTTTAGTTTTATATTTATTGGGGTAACATTTTTTGTGTTTTTGAAGTGTTAATAATTAATAATTTTGTGTTTTTGGGGGAAAAAGTTTTACTTTTTTTTGGTAGTAATTGGGTCTTAATTATAAACTAATTTAAATACTTAACATAAGAATTGTTTGTGATTTTTTAATTTTTTGCTTTTAGTTAAATATACTAAGTAGTGGGAGGGGGGATTAATACAATAAAATACAAAGTTGTTTTTGCCACTTTTGAGGGGGGAAATGCATGTTTTAGGTGATATTTTTAAACAGTTTCCTTATAAATGCATTTTGCTTTTTTTTGGTTTCTTTAAGATTTAGTTAATAATTGTCTTAATTCATATACAATGTTAATAATATGTTTGTGTAAGTGTTTTTTTATACTAAATTTTTATTTTTATTAAATTTATAAATTTGATACGTTTTTAAACGATATAGATGCGTTGCTTAGCACGTCACTTTTTTTGTTTTAATCAATTTGAGCGTGGGATTATGTTTCCATTTGAAATATTTTTTTCTTCCTTCAACATTTTTCAAAATATATTTATAGATTTTTTCTTTCTAGTTTAACAACTTAATTTAAAAAATAATAAAAAAAATTATCTTAATTAAAAAATGTATAGATAAATGAAGCTTAAGTTGTTATTATATTTAAATATAATTTATGTTTTTCTTTTTTTTTTAATATTAATCATTATTTAAATTATAATATTAATTCATGAGTATTTTTTATTGTATAAGTGTGTGTGTTGTTTTGGTTTTGTATGTATACAAATTATACATTTTTGTTTTTTTGTTTTTTTTTTTTTCAATATTTTTTATATGTTTGTTTGTTGGTTTTACTTCCGGCCACAGAAATTATTGCATCATCTTGTTGCAAAAGATAATGTCAAACAGCTTAAAGTTGTTATTGTTGTTGCTGTGGTTGTTGATAATAATGATGACAGTTGTATTTTTAAATTACGGGAAAATAATAAAAATGTTAGTGTTAATTGTAGCCAGGATATTCGTTGTTTCACTAGGTTGGTGGAGGCTGCATTACGTGATTCTTCTAATCCTGGGCAAAAGTGTAATTTAATTAATTTTCTTTTTTCGTGTTTAATGTTTAAAACAAACTCACCTCCTATAAAATTTAATTGATCATCATTTATGGTTGCGATACCGGGATGTAATTTGATTTCTGTTAAGAGAAAAATTTGAAGAAATTTTTAATTTACTTTAACTTTATGATCTTTTTTATTGTCGTCTTTTTGATCTAGTCTATGCTCGTGTCTAGGATCGACTTTAAAGTCGACTCAATAGTCGATTCTATAACCGACTCTATAGTCAACTCTAAAGTTGACTCTATGATCGATTATATAGTCGATTCTATGATCGACTCTATAGACGAATCTATTATCGACTTTATGATCAAGACTATAGTCGTCTCTATGAACGACTCTTATTGTTTCTATGATCAGCTCTATAATCGCTTGTTTGATTTACTCTTTTTTGACTATATAGTCGACAATATGATCGACCGCTCCATGACTTACTCTATAGTCGACTCTATGATCTAGTTTATAGTCGGCTTTATGATGGAGTCTATAGTCGTCTCTATGACCTACTCTATAGTCGATTCTACAATCATGTCTATAATCGATTATGTAGTCTACTCGATGATCGACCTTATAGTCCATTCTATGATCAAGTCAATAGTCGTCTATAGGACCGATACTATAGCCGATTCCGTGGTAACTAGTCTCTATGATCGCTATCTATAACAGACTCCATATTCGACTCTACAATCGGTTCTACGAGCAACTGTATGATGGAGTCTATAGTCGACTCTATGATTTAGACTATAGTCGACTCTATGGTTGACTCTCTAATCAACTCTATATTATATATAGTCCGTTCTATGATCGACTCTCTATAGTCGACTCTATGATCAAGACCATAGTCGTCTCTATGATCTATGATGTTTATAATCGCTTATATGGTTTACTTTAAGAACTATCGATTTTCTGTTTGAGTCAGAAATCGAATCTATGATCAATTCTTTCATCAAATCTATTGTCGGCTCTATGATCAACTCTAATAACGCTCTATAGTCGGCTTTAAGATAGACTCTACTTACCATACAATCTCAGCGTACCCTCGGCTCTTCCCAATGAATTTGTGCTTACACAATGATATGTCCCAACATCGGAGGGTGAAAATGAACGTACGGTCAAAAGCATTACACCTCTATAGCCGTCACGTTTTTCTGTTATGGCATATTTGGGTCTAAAAAGAAACATATTTTCATTATATTAACTGCCTTAAAAGGGAAACTTTATTTTGATCACATACCCATCTAATAACATTTCGGGTCCTGGCTGTCCCGTTTCCAAACTATTGCTAGAAACACTAGCAAAACCACTGGGTGTACGAGCACCCTTAAGCCAATATGAAACCGGTGAGGGAGAAGCTTCAACATGACATTCCAGCTGAACATCCGAACCGAGAGGAGTGCCAAGCAATTGACTGGGTGCACGAACCATGGGGGCAACTGGAAAGGAACATTTGGTTACTAATAACTTAAAGCTATTAAGTTATTTACTTACACTGCACACTTAACGACACCCTTTTACTGACCGCAGGCGGTACATCATTCGAAGCTATACACAAATAGGCACCCATTTGTCTTCTCTCCAAACGCACCAGTTTTAAGGCAGCACCCTGATAAGACTCCACTAGAAACATAAATAAAATAGATCAATTAAAAACAGAGAACAAATTTGTTATTAATCTTACCATACACACCTCTCATCAACTCTCGGCTGCCGGGTTTACGCAATAAAATCATTTCACCATCCTCACGACGCCAAGTAACACGAGGCTGAGGATTACCAGTAGCTTTACAGATGAGAGTAGCATCTTCGCCTTCCTGAACGGCCAAGTCGGAGGAAGATTCTTCGTTAATAATATCGGGAGGAACTGGAAAAAGGAAATTTTTATAATTTTGAATTCGTAAATCAATATATAAATTAAAAATGTTTAATGCTATACCTTGCACATCAATACATCCCACTTGTTTCTTCATGGGACTGGTATTTATTTGGCACATATAACAGCCACGATCACTTTCTCTTAATTTACTGATTTTCAACTTCCAAGTATGCATATCTTCATGCATGACACTTATGCGTGCATTATGGGTTACTACACGACCCTGTAAAGCTAAAACTGTTTGATCGGAAGCTCTTAGCCAACCCACCTAAGGAATTTCAATAAAATTTTATTAATAAAGAAACTGATCGCCAGAAAAACGTGAGCTTCAAAGGACTCACCTTATTTTTCCCCAAATTTCTTACAGAACAGGCTAAGATTGCCTCTCTACCCGCTGGAAATGTTACATTATTTATAGTACCAATAAATTCTGGATCGGGATCTAATTGCATATTTGGCTCTAGAATATACAACAAAAGAGGTTCGTTATTTGATTTTACTTGTTTTTGAGTGTGTTCTTTCCTTACCATTTAAATTTTGTGATGAAGAATTTGGACATTTTGTGGCCATAAATAGGAATATGACTAATAATGGATGTATTTGTTTCATTTTTGTTGATTTGTTTTCTTTGTTAAAAATCACAGTAACTTTATTTTGGAGAAGTTCTCTTAAAACTTCTCTTACTTTCGCTCTCCTCACTTCTGGGTTTCAAACGATCTTAATGTAGTGTTAATTTTCTAGGATAAAGATTTGTCTTTTGGGTTGTCATGGGGAAGTTGATTTAATCTGAAAAGATAAAGAAGGGCAGGGAAGTTGTATTAGTTATTAGAATATGGAGTTTAAAACGAAATATATAAAAAATATATAAATACTGTAGTTTTTTTATTGACTCGTCTTCAAAATCGATTTTATAGTCTTCGCTACGTTTGATTCTATGTTCGTCGCAATATTCGACTCTGTGCTCTTCTTAATAGTGGACTCTATGTTCTTCTAATTAGCCGATTTTATGCTCGAATTTATAGCATACCCTATCCTCGATCTACTCTATAATAGACTCAATAGTATACTCTATGCTTGACTCTATACACGATGCTTTGCTCGTCTTTATAACCGATTCTATTTTAATGAATAATATTTAAAAACTGCTGAGTCTTTTATCGACTTAATGATCGAATTCGTAATCGATTCTATAGCCGACTCTATGGTCTACTCTATGTTTGATTCTATGTTTGCCGCAATAATAGACTCGATGCTCTTTTTTATAGTGGACTCTATGTTTTTCTAATTATCTATAGTCTACTCTATCTTCGAATTCATAGTCCATTCTACTCTATACTCTACTCTATGCTTCACTCTATACACGTTTCTTTGCGATTCTATAGTCCCTTTTATACTGGATTCTGTAGTTGATTTTATGCTCCATTCTATAGTTGACTCTTTAATTGATTATATGCCCAAGTCTTTAGTTGATTCTATGCTCGACTCTTTAGTTTCGGTTCTTATAATTAGCCGATGTTATGGTGGAATCTATAGTCCACTCTATCCACTCTATCCTTTCTTTGCGATTCTATAGTCCCTTTTATACTGGATTCAGTAGTTGATTTTATGCTCCATTCTGTAGTTGACTCTTTAGTTGATTGTATGCCCAAGTCTTTAGTTGATTCTATGCTCGACTCTTTAGCTTCGGTTCTTATAATTAGCCGATGTTATGGTCGAATCTATAGTCCACTCTATCCTCGAATTCATACTCGATTCTGTAATTTACTCTATACTCTACTCAATAGTCTACTCTAGCCTGGACTCGATGCACGATTCTATGCTCGACTTTTTAATCGATTCTATAGTCCCTTCTATGCTGGACGCTATATTGATATTATGCTCCCCTCTATAGTCGAATCTTTTGTAAAATCTATGTTCAAGTCAAATTTACACGATTCTCTGCGATCTTATAGTCCCTTCTATACTAGATTCTGTAGTAGATTTTATGCTATATTCTATAGTTGACTCTTTAATTGATTATATGCCCAAGTCTTTAGTTGGTTCTATGCTCGACTCTTTAGCTTCGGTTCTTATAATTAGCCGATGTTATGGTCGAATCTGTAATCTACTCTATACTCTACTCAATAGTCTACTCTAGCCTTGACTCTATACACGGTTCTATGCTTGACTTTATAATCGATACTAAAGTCCCTTCTATTTTCGACTCTGTAGTTGATATTATGCTCCACTGTATAGTCGACTCTTTTGTCAAATCTATGTTCGAGTCAAATCTACACGATTCTTTGCGATCCTATAGTCCCTTCTATACCGGATTCTGCAGTTGATTTTATGCTATATTCTATAGTTGACTCTTTAGTTGATTATATGCCCAAGTCTTTAGTTGATTCTATGCTCGACTCTTTAGCTTCGGTTCTTATAATTAGCCGATGTTATGGTCGAATCTATAGTCCACTCTATCCTCGAATTCATACTCGATTCTGTAATTTACTCTATACTCTACTCAATAGTCTACTCTAGCCTGGACTCTATACACGATTCTATGCTCGACTTTATAATAGATTCTATTATCACTTCTATGCTCGACTTTGTAGTTGATATTATGCTCCACTCTATAGTCGACTCTTTTGTCAAATCTATGTTCGAGTCAAATCTACACGATTCCTTGCGATCATATAGTCCCTTTTATACTGGATTCAGTAGTTGATTTTATGCTCCATTCTATAGTTGACTCCTTAATTGATTATATGCCCAAGTCTTTAGTTGATTCTATGCTCGACTCTTTAGCTTCGGTTCTTATAATTACACAGAGAAAACAGATTCGTTGTGATAACCGAATTTGTTTCCAATCGAATTCAGTCGGTTCTCACAACTATCCCATAATTCGATTGTAACTAATGTAAAATTCGGTTCCTGTTACTGAATATATGGTGTACACAACTATTTTAAATTATTTTTCGATAATCTGGATCGAAATTATCGGTATTTGGAACTGAAATATTATTTATTAAAACCAATTTGTGGATTATGTTTATTTGAAAATATATTTTATTTTGTTTAAAATAATTACAATAAAATATAAATATAAATGTACATTTACAAACCTATAAAACTTATTTATATAAAATAGTCACTTTTCTTCTCTAGTTTTGAGATATTGATGGTGAATGCTATGTTTATGTACCAGGGATTTTACTCTTAATTCTGTCCATTTCCAAAGGAATACTACCATACCACGCTTTTCCGCTGCTGTAAAATTATTAAAGATTATAGGAAAATAACACAAAATAGATGTTAAGATATAAAATAGACTAAACTTACCTTTTCTATCCCATTTTTCCGTATTAATTTGCATTTAATTGTTATTAGTTTTATTATTCAATTATAAAATCGTTTTATTTTATTTATTTTTATATACGTCAAATATAATTACCAATTGATCGGTTGTGAACATCGAATTTGGTTCCTTTAACCGTAATTAAATTTTAAATAATTTTATCAGTTGATAATTGGTTGCAGTAGTCAATAATTTTTACTTTCTACTGTTTTTCGGTTACAGAGACTAATATTTGATGTTCTTATATTTTAATCCTAAATAAAATTCGGCTGCATTTACTGAATTCACAAATGAATTTAATAACCAATAGAATTCAGTTCAAATTATTGATTTGGAAATTGTTACAACTACAATTCGATTAATATTATGGTTTTTTAATTCTGAATATAGAAAATCAGTTAATTATACAGTTTTTCAATAACATCTATACAATTTTAATTAATTTAACTAAATATCTATCATGGTAACCGATTTCCAATCGATCTGTTTTCTGTGTGTAGCCGATGTTATGGTCGAATCTATAGTCCACTCTATCCTCGAATTCATACTCGATTCTGTAATTTACTCTCTACTCTACTCAATAGTCTACTCTAGCCTGGACTCTATGCACGATTCTATGCTCGACTTTTTAATCGATTCTATAGTCCCTTCTATGCTCGAATCTGTAGTTGATATTATGCTCCACTCTAAAGTCGACTCTTTTGTCAATTCTATGTTCGAGTCTTTAGTTTATTCTATGTTCGACTCTTTAGTCGAGCATATATTCTAGGCTGTATTCTAATTATAGCCGACTCTAGGTCAGACTTTATGATTGACTCTCTGCTCGATTCTGCAGTTGTCCCTATCCATGGCTCTCTAATCAACTCTTTATGACAATAAGTATGCAATAGCTCATGTTAAATTATAAATTTATTAAATAAATGTATAAATTTGTTTATCTATTCAATATCTAATTTCATCATATCACTTTCTCTCTTAATTACTTCATTGATTTTGAATATGAAATCCGTTTTAAATTTCGTTTAATCGAAAGAAAGGAAAAAATGTAAATAAATTTTCAATAAATCATATTGCATATAAATAGAATAGCATGTTTGTTATCTTTTTGACAAATTTGCTATTATACATATAATATTTTGGTATATTATTATTTATGTATGTATGTCACCCACATATACATACATTTTAAATATAATTATTTGTTATTTGACCAGCATTTATACCACATATTTACACACAGGTATTTTAGCTATAAAGATAATACAAAATATTTCCATAGATAAGACAATAAATATATAAATTTCTATATATTTATGTACATATTTATATGCATTCATAGTAAATAATAGCAATCAGATAGTTAAAAATATAATTTATAAAAAAAACATCAAAATACAGGATAAATTTATATAAATTTTTCAAATAATAATAAAAAAAACTATGTTTGATATATTAAGTCATTTGATATTGAAACATAAATGTAGATGACATATACTAACACACATACATATGCACAACTTTAAAATAACATGATTACATATACTGACATTTTGCATTGAAATAATGTATCGCACAAAATGTACAATATAGCCAGGAAGTTTTTTTATGCGATCAGGGATCAATTGTAGTTTTTGAATTGAATTGTATTATTTGTAACACAGACAGCATACTCCAGATGTCCTACGTAATCTAGAAAGGATACAATAGCTTCTATAGTCGACTTTGTGATTGGCTCCATAGTCGCTTCTGTGATCAACTGTATGATCGACTCTGTAGTCGGCTATGTGATCGACTATATAGTTAACTCTGTGATCGACTCTATGACCCACTTAATGACCGACACTATAGTCGGCTTAATGATCGACTCTATTGTCGACTTAATAATCGACTCTATAGTCGACTATATAATCTATTCTATAGTCGACTCTACATCCAACACTGTAATCGTCTCTATAGTCTCTATATGATCTATTCTATAGTCGACTATATGATATGCTATAGCTGACTCTGTGAGTAGCCCTGTAGTTGACTTTATGATCGGCTCTACAGTCAACTCTATAAACGAATCTGCATATTTGACTCTATACCGACTATAATCGATTCTCCGGATCTAAAGGCGACTCTATGATTGACCCTATAGTCGACTGTATGATCGACTTTATGATCCATTCTATAGTCGATTCTATGATCAACTCTGTAGTCTACTGTATAGTCGACTATTAGCCCAACTCTGTATTACACACTATGATGGCTCTATACTCGATCATGTTATTTGGAAGTATTATAAGATATCTTCATGTCTGGAGCGTAGTCTCCTATAAACTTTTTAAACCTCTAGAAGAAAACCATTACAAAGTCGATTCTCCATTTGTAAAGAAAAAGATTAATTACTTTACATGTTCAAGGTAATCTAGCGAGGAGTCTTATAATCACTTTAATATCATCAAATAATCGAGAAGGTAGACTCTTTACATTAAATATATTGATTTCCGCCTAGGATATCACAAGTAAGATTCAGATACTACTAACTGCAGGGTTTTGTATGTATGTATTGTATGTACATATGTATGTGTAAAGTTTATGTATGTGTTTTTGGCACTTTTTGTTTTTTGTTGCTATTGTTATTGTTGTCACTGATAAAATGTCACAAAATATAACACCAAAAAACCCATACAAATACATTCAAACAAATGCATTCCTTTGTATCAACATAACTCGAACTCCGTGACACTTACACAAACAATATTACACTAACTGTATTCCAGCAGTTTTACCAGAAGTAAGATGTCTTACCCAGATCACTGAAATGTTTATAGCTTTCCAACAGTAATGCTGAGAGCACTCGATTGGTTACTTTATGCATCCCATATAATCAAGCGAAAAATCTCTCAGTATTTCCAAGAAATCTATAGATAATTATATATATTGCCTATTGGAAACAAAATGTATATCTAATAGTCTTCACTAGTTCAAGAACTGCAGGTTTATTTTGTGTTTGCGTATGTTAGTGTATGTGTAAATATGTATATGAATTTTTGTGGGTATGTATGGAAAATCCATGACTTAGATATAGTTAGAATGGTTTACCTTCTAACACATTTTGAATTTAGATTGTAAATATGTGTCACCGCATACCATTTCACTAGTCAAATGCACACATCTACAAATACACACACATACACCTTTACACATACGATTTATTTATCCAAGTATGTTTGTATTTATGTGTATAAATTTCTGCTAAAAACTTCCAATCAGTGAGAGAAATATTAATACATACATAAATAATCACAAAATGTTTAAAACAAAGATTTGCTTACAACAAAAAAAGCAGCAAAAAGTCAAGGTTGGAAGGACCAAAATTTTATTTTAAAATCTTTAAGCATAAATTGTTTAAACTTTAAAAAATATCCAGACTATAGACGAGGCTATAATTCAGACTATAGACGAGACTATAGTCCATACTATAGTCCAGCCTATAGCCAACAATATAGACGACACTGTAGAAGAGACTATAGACGAGACTATAATCCAGACTATGGACGAGCCTATAGCTGAGATTGTAGTCCATACTCTATAGACGAGACTATTATCTAGACTATAGCCCAGACTATAGACGTGACTATAGTCCAGACTGTAGACGAGACCATAGTCCAGACTATAGACGAGACCATAGTCTAGACTATAGACGAGACTATAGTCCAGACTATAGACGAGACTATAGTCCAGTCTATAGATGAGACTATAGTCCAGACTATAGACGAGACTATAGTCCAGTCTATAGATGAGACTATAGTCCAGACTATAGACGAGACTATAGACGAGATTATAGTCCAGACTATAGACGAGACTATAGACCAGACTATAGTCTAGACTATAGACGAGACTATATTCCAGACTATAGACGAGACTATAGTCCAGACTATAGACGAGACTATAGTCCAGACTATAGATGAGACTATAATCCAGACGAGACTATAGTCCAGACTATACACGAGACTATAGTCCAGACTATAGATGATACTACAGTCCAGACTATAGACGAGATTATAGTCCAGACTATAGACGAGACTATAGACCAGACTATAGTCTAGACTATAGACGAGACTATATTCCAGACTATAGACGAGACTACAGTCCAGACTATAGACGAGACTACAGTCCAGACTATAGACGGGACTATAGTCCTGACTATAGACGAGACTGTAGTCCAGACTATAGACGAGACTATAGTACAGACTATAGACGAGGCTATAGTCCAGACTATAGACGAGACTACAGTCCAGACTATAGACGAAACTATAATCCAGACTATAGTCTCTTCTATAGTCGAGACTATATGGCAGACTTAAGTCCAGATTATGGACTAGACTATAGTTCAAAAAATGTTGTTTTTATTTTGTTCTGTTTGATCATTTTTATTTTTTTTCGAGTGTATTTTCATTTCAACTGGTCAAATACCTCAATAAATTCAAATGTATATGAACAAATACCTCTATATATATTTAGAAATTTAGAAAGTTATATGTGCACATGACAAATATGATACAGTGTGGTGTTTGTATTATTGTTGTTTATGTTTATATATTTTTGTGTGTAAATAGAAAACCGGCAGTTCTGGGTACGAGCCCATGTCATTGTATCTAAAATTTTCTTTACATTTTAAAATGTATAAAGTTTCCACTTTACTTGGAGATATCAAATTGACTTATGACTTCTCTTTAGATTACTTGGAGATACTATAGTGAATTACAAAGTCCATTAAAAAAATTAAAATAAGAAAATTTTGGGCAAATAACTGTCTAACAGGACTTCAGGGTATATGACTTAATATATATAAATATGTGTGTCCAGCAAGTGCTAGTTAGAATATTTGTATTTGTCGTATTTGATTGAGAATGTGTGTGTATGTAAATGTATATTCCATTTGTAGACCGGAAATTGTTATGCATTTTTGAAAAAGTTAAACCTTTCATCAAAATCGTACATGTGTAGCATCCATGAACACATACATTCATTCCAAGTTCTACAATTACACTCTCACTTCACACATGTTGTGTTACTTATACCAACACATTCATCACCTTTAATACAAACAGGACATTGTATTACAGTAGTTTTCCGATTTAACGAACCCATATGTTGTCAGGCCTGTTCGTAAAATTGAAAAGTTCGTTATATGCAGTACTAACTAAAACATGGGTTTTTGGTAGGAAAATAATTAAAAATAGGTATTTTATAAAAATTAATTCTTTTTTTTTATAAAAATAGCACAAAACACAAAGTTCCGGATCTTTTATACCCACCTTCAAACCATATTTGTGTCGAATTTCATCGCTGTATTTTTAATTCAGTCATGAGCGTTAAAGTTATTTCTCGAAGTTCATCGCTATACTCGTATTTTTAAGCGAGTAATGAGCGTTGAAGTAATTTTCTTAAGGGGCCTGATATGGAGGGTAAGGTCAATTATGGACCGATTCCCATAAAATTTGTTAGAGATTTCGGTTAGTATAGAACATGTTTGAATCGAATTTAATCGTATTGTTAAGCGAGTAATGAGCGTTAAAGTCATTATCTGAAGGACGGACGGACATAGCTACATCGAACTAAAATTTAATAAGAACCCAGAATGTGTTACAGTTTTGGGTATAAAAGCACCGCTACAACTTAGGTTATTTGTTATTTTTGATAAATGTCATTTTATCTTCATTTAAATAATAATATTTTTATTAGTTCGTTAAACAGAGTACAAAAAACAAGTTTTATTCGTTATTTAAGGTAGTCAATAGGAAAAATTAGCTTGTTCGTTAAATGCGATGTTCGTAGAATTGAATGGTCGTTAAATCGGAAAACTACTGTATATTGCATTTTATTGTGCAATGAAAAGGAGGAAAAATAGAAAAATATTTTTAAAATTTTTTATTTCCTTAGTATGTCCTTCTATATTGCATTTCTCCCATTAATCTTTATAACAATTCATTTTTCTTTTTTTTAATTTTTTTCTTCTCGTTTCTTTTCTCAATGTAAAATAACCTGTTATTTATTAAATTTGTTATGTTGCATTTGCTTTTTTTTTGGTTTTTTTTTGCATAAAATATTTTTCATGTTGAAAAATTTGTATATTTTTAATAATATTATATAGGCAAATGTATTGTTTTGTTTAATTGCAATTTGTTTTAACAAATGTTTAAATATTTGTCCTTTTTTGGTTTGTTATTTGGAAATATTTTGATTTATGTTTGTTATAATTTAAGAAATGTTTGTGTAAAGTAAATAAATGTAAATAGGAAAACTAATACATGTATAGTTTGTACATAAAATAGAGGAAATAGTTTCATCGGGAACTAGAACTGAACTAGAACTGAACTAGAACTGAACTAGAACTGAACTAGAACTGAACTAGAACTGAACTAGAACTGAACTAGAACTGAACTAGAACTGAACTAGAACTGAACAGAACTGAACTAGAACTGAACTAGAACTGAACTAGAACTGAACTAGAACTGAACTAGAACTGAACTAGAACTGAACTAGAACTGAACTAGAACTGAACTAGAACTGAACTAGAACTGAACTAGAACTGAACTAGAACTGAACTAGAACTGAACTAGAACTGAACTGAACTAGAACTGAACTAGAACTGAACTAGAACTGAACTAGAACTGAACTAGAACTGAACTAGAACTGAACTAGAAACTGAACTAGAACTGAACTAGAAACTAAAGTTCTTACTATTTTTATGATATTTTTTTATTTTATTGGATCCTTATGAAATTACATTCTTGCTTAACCCAATAGTTGTGTAGATAAATGTAATAGTAGTAATCGTAACGACATAAGTTACTTGAGAAAATGTTTGTTATTTGACTATTTTATGTATGTTAATAGATGATTATTACTCAATTGGGATTCCGATAGGAAATACCAAATTGTTGTTTATTAACAATAATATTCTTAGATAATATTACAAACATAGAAAATGACAAATATAGATTGAAAGTTTACAAATATGTACTTTAGAGAAAAAAGAGTGAATAATAATAAAGATTACAAAATTCTAAAATAAGAAAATGCTTAAAATTATCAATTAAACTAATATTATAAAAAGTTTGAATAAAAACGTCAACATTTTCTTTATTTAAATATGATGTTAAGCCTTTTGGGTTCATATAAAGTAAAAGTTTTTAAAATTTCCACAAATTGTTATAATTTGTTGAATATTTAGTCGATATTTTTAATTATTTTTTAATATAACCATATTTTTCTCATTTGTGTTAATTTGAAGCTTAACACACATAAAACTTGTTTCTTTTTTTTTTTGGGAAAAACACCTTTGTTTTTATCCCACTTAAGAGCCAATAATATGATAATAATTTTCAAGTGTCATAATACCACTTAATGCAGCCTCCCTACAAAAATGTTTTTTGGTCTCTTGTTTTTTCATAATAAATTAATTATCAAGTTTCTGTTGTTGGGCTCAACTCATTTGAATTACAACAACCCCTGAAAATTATAGTATCAAATGCTTAAAATTACTTAGAAAAAGCTACATATTTACTTACAAACATACATACATAGTATGTACGTATATTATGAGTATTTAATAAGATGAAAAAGTATACCGCAGACAAGAAAAAAATAAAACAAAATGAACCTGAGAAAAGTAAAAAATAACAAAATGAGAAAATAATTAGGACTTTGGCAAAGAAAAAGTAATAAGAAAGTTATTGAAGAACTTATAGAGACCCAAGTAAGTAAGGACATTTTTTTCATCAATCATAAAATTCAAAAGGTTAAAATATTTGTTTATAACTATTAATTACGAACTAGAAAAGAGCTGGAAAGAACTTGGAAAGAATCAGAACAGAACTAGAACAGAACTAGAACAGAACTAGAACAGAACTAGAACAGAACTAGAACAGAACTAGAACAGAACTAGAACTAGAACAGAACTAAAACAGAACTAAAACAGAACTAGAACTAAAACAGAACAGAACTTGAACAGAACTAGAACAGAACTAGAACAGAACTAGAACAGAACTAGAACAGAACTAGAACAGAACTAGAACAGAACTAGAACAGAACTAGAACAGAAATAGAACAGAACTAGAACAGAACTAGAACAGAACTAGAACACAACTAGAACAGAACTAGAACAGAACTAGAACAGAACTAGAACAGAACTAGAACAGAACTAGAACAGAACTAGAACAGAACTAGAACAGAACTAGAACAGAACTAGAACAGAACTAGAACAGAACTAGAACAGAACTAGAACAGAACTAGAACAGAACTAGAACAGAACTAGAACAGAACTAGAACAGAACTAGAACAGAACTAGAACAGAACTAGAACAGAACTAGAACAGAGCTACAACAGAACTAGAACAGAACTAGTACAGAACTAGAACAGAACTAGAACAGAACTAGAACAGAACTAGAACAGAACTAGAACAGAACTAGAACAGAACTAGAACAGAACTAGAACAGAACTAGAACAGAACTCAAGCTAGAACAGAACTAGTACAGAACTAGAACAGAACTAGAACAGAACAAGAACAGAGCTAGAACAGAACTAGAACAGAACTAGTACAGAACTAGAACAGAACTAGAACAGAACTAAAACAGAACTAGAACAGAACTAAAACAGAACTAGAACTAGAACAGAACAGAACTAGAACAGAACTAGAACAGAACTAGAACAGAACTAGAACAGAACTAGAACAGAACTAGAACAGAACTAGAACAGAACTAGAACAGAACTAGAACAGAACTAGAACAGAACTAGAACAGAACTAGAACAGAACTAGAACAGAACTAGAACAGAACTAGAACAGAACTAGAACAGAACTAGAACAGAACTAGAACAGAACTAGAACTAGAACAGAACTGAACTAGAACAGAACAGAACTAGAACAGAACTAGAACAGAACTAGAACAGAACTAGAACAGAACTAGAACAGAGCTAGAACAGAACTAGAACAGAACTAGTACAGAACTAGTACAGAACTAGAACAGAACTAGAACAGAACTAGAACAGAACTAGAACAGAACTAGAACAGAACTAGAACAGAACTAGAACAGAACTAGAACAGAACTAGAACAGAATTAGAACAGAACTAGAACAGAACTAGAACAGAACTAGAACAGAACTAGAACAGAACTAGAACAGAACTAGAACAGAACTAGAACAGAACTAGTACAGAACTAGAACAGAACTAGAAAAAAAACTATTGTACAAGTAAACTGTTGAGTTTTGTAAAATACCGTGAAAAAAATTCTGACAT